>NC_137137.1:1375000-1385000 GCF_949319135.1 Squalius cephalus
CTGTGTTTTACACACAACTGTTGCTCAGGTTTAAAGTCACCATGAAATCAAAATGAACAATTCTTATTGTTTTATGAAATATTGCAGCATTTACTATAAATGATTCATCGGCTCACATCATTATTGTGTTAAAATCCTGTTTCTGGTGATCTTGAGTCAGAATCTCTTCTCTGATGATGTGGGCGGGGCAACCTGTCACTCACATGAGATCAGCCAATAGCAAACCACAACCATCCAATCAATTCCACACAGACAAAATCAAGCCCCGCCCACATTTGTTCCAGAAGCGTTTCACTCGGATATACGACACAATAGAGAAGAAAAGACGGTCACAGCTTCTGTTTGATGTTGATATAAAGGTTGAAACAGGTGTTTATGTGCAGGTAAACACTCCTCTTGTGTAGTTCAGTCTGGCGAGATCAGTTGAGATCTCGTATATCTGAGACGCTGAGGTGAAGTGCATCACATCTGGATCCAGAAACGGCCTGATGTTCCTCACAACACATGCTTCGGCTCCTCAGACTCCAGATCATTCTCTCGGTCTCAGCAGTGTTTTATTCTGCTCAGATACACAGAGTCAGTAAGAGTCTTTTTTCTTTTTGTGAAAAGATGTATTCAAGCAAGGATGCATTAAATTGATGAAACAGGACAGTAAAGACATTTATAATGCTACAAAAGATTTCTGTCCTCACGTACATTAGCTGAGTACATTATGTATTTCCCTCTGCATTCGTGAGCGTTTCTCTTCATTGTGAAACACTTGTGCTGAAATAAGCGTAACGTAAGAGCCGATGGGGCTTGAAAAGCTCCATTCAGAGAATAGATGGACACACGCCTCGGGCCGCACACACACACACACACACACACACACACACACACACACATGCATGGACACACACCACGGGCCGCACACATGCATGGACACGCACTCGGCTGTGCGAGTGCGTGTTGTGTGTGTTGTGTGTGTTGTGTGTGTTGTGTGTAATGTGTGCTGGTCCTGCGGGAGGTGACGCCCGAATGAGAGACTCCAGCTGAAGGACGTTATGGATTATGTTAAGAGACTCGTCTGGAGATGTGCAAATGAACCGGACGCGTGCGGCGACGCTTCAGTGTGTCTTTACTCGCTCTGTCGGCAGAGAATACAAAATTTTCCAAGGACACAGAAAATATGTTTCCACACACACACACACACACACACACACACAGATGCACACACACGCACACACTCACTCACACACACACACACACACACACACTCTCACTCACACGCACACACACACACACACACACACACGCACACGCACACACACTCACACTCACTCACACGCACGCACGCACACTCACACACACACACACACTCGCACGCACGCACGCATGCAAGCACACTTGTGTTAGTTAAGGCATAAAATACTAATATTAAGAAAGATGTAAAATATTACTAAAACATTTTATTTATTTAGCTACATTGTAAATTACTAAATTAATACATAAATAAATGCTTAAATAAAATGTATTAATTTGATTAATTTTTAATTTACTCAATTTGTAAATGATGATGCAGATAAACAATCATCAACAATAATAAAAAAATATATAATTTTTAAATAAAACTGATAAAATATTAAAATACTATTAATATATATATATATATATATATATATATATATATATATATATATATAATTTGTTTAGCTATATCATAAATGCTTAAATAAATAAATAAATAAATATATGAATTACATAATTCTTTATTTAATAAATTACATTTTTTATTAATTTAGCCATTTATTAAATAAATAAATATTTTAGTCATTTATTCAATAAGTAATTTATGATGCAGCTAAACAAATAAATGTTAATATTGCCCATCTATTGGTTAGCAGCCATAACATGAAAACTGATATCCGCTTATTATCAGTATTAGGCAGAATTGTAATACTGTGCATTCCTAATAAACAATATTTGTGAATTCTGCTCTATTTTCCCCCGTTATTCATTTACTGAACAAAAAAATAAATTTTCAAATGACAATTATCCGACATCGGAGAACCATGAACATGTGCATGTGTTAAATAATTAAAATATAAACATATATAAACATATTTTCAAAATTCTCAAAAGGATTCGGCTGATGGAAAGAAAAGGAGAATGGCTTTTTCCCATCATTGAAACTCAATCAACAGCATTAACGTGTTACACGCCGAACTGTGATTTAAATATTTCCTGGTTTGATGGTTGAAGGTTAAAGTCGCGGCTGCACGTGTTGAATACGCCGCAGAGGAGCATTAGTGAAGGCTGCTTTGTGCAGTGACTGAACTAAACTTCTCGTTTCAGGAGCGTCTCGTCATCACTGTGGAAAAGCCGTAACGGATGAATCCGTTTCCCGAAGCGGAATCTGTGCATTTCTCCAGTGATCTACAGACGCTCAATTAAAGCACCAACTTTCATGGCGGATCACTCTCTCTCCCAAGCCAGAAATCAATTGCCTTCAGTTCTAGAATGCAGTGAAATTGAAATTACATGAGACACACACACACACACACGCTCGTCTGTCTGTTCCAGCATGATTCTCTCTTTGCATATTTAGCAGACGATGCTCTTTGTGTCTGGTGTCACGCCTCACGCCGAGAGATTCACAGTTTCAATTATTTAGATGAAATTGTGCGTTTTGTCCCACTGTGAAATAATTTGCCACATTCGCCCACTTTCTGAAAGGCGTCTGTGTGTTTGTGCTGAATGTGAATGTGTGTGTGTGACAGGTAACTAGCGTCGGGTCACATGACTCCTCCTGAAGTGACATCATACTGCATTTATCTGTGTTCTTCAGTACTTCTCTTTAGACCAAATGACCCTCATTCTGCTGTGTTATATCAGTCGTATCAAGAAGTTCTGCTTGGAAAAACTGGAAAAATGAGTTGAAATCATTTTCGATAGATTATTACATTCAGTTATCTTATATTTAATGAACGACGGCAAAACTTCATGACAGAAGGAGTTTCATATCCTTACCTGAATGAATGAATGAATGATTTAATGAATGATTGAATGAATGAATGAGTGAGTGAATGATTGAATGAATGATTGAATGAATGAATGATTGAATGAATGAATGAATGAGTGAGTGAGTGAGTGAGTGAGTGAGTGAGTGAGTGAGTGAGTGAGTGAGTGAATGAATGAATGAATGAATGAATGAATGAATGAATGAGTGAGTGAATGAATGAATGAATGAATGAGTGAATGAATGAATAAGTGAATGAATGAGTGAATGAATGAATGAGTGAATGAATGAGTGAATGAATGAATGAGTGAATGAATAAGTGAATGAATGAGTGAATGAATGAATGAATGAATGAGAATGAGTGAGTGAATGAATGAATGAGTGAGTGAATGAATGAATGATTGAATGAATGAATGAGTGAATGAATGAATAAGTGAATGAATGAGTGAATGAATGAGAGTGAGTGAATGAGTGAGTGAGTGAATGAATGAATGAGTGAATGAATGAGAATGAGTGAGTGAGTGAGTGAGTGAGTGAGTGAGTGAATGAATGAATGAATGAATGAATGAATGAATGAGTGAGTGAATGAATGAATGAATGAATGAATGAATGAATGAATGATTGAATGAATGAATGAGTGAATGAATGAATAAGTGAATGAATGAGAGTGAGTGAATGAGTGAGTGAGTGAATGAATGAATGAGTGAATGAATGAGAATGAGTGAGTGAATGAATGAATGAATTAATGAATTAATGAATGAGTGAATGAATGAGTGAGTGAATGAATGAATGATTGATTGAATGAATGAATAAATGAATGAGTGAATGAATAAGTGAATGAATGAATGAGTGAGTGAATGAATGAATGAATGAATGGATGAGAATGAGTGAGTGAATGAGTGAATGAATGAATGAATGAATGAATGATATAGAAACATCAGATTGTTCAAAACGAACATTCATGTTCTTTCAGCATAAAGGATTCAATATTAGTTGAGCTCCATTTGTGCATACAAATTTGTGCATATTGTTCAAAAGTTTGGAGCATTTTTATTTTTATTTTAAAGAAATGTCTATTTTTATTAATCAAGGACGCATTCAATTAATCAAAAGTGACACTAAAGACATTTATAATGTTACAAAAGATTCTATTTCAAATAAACGCTGTTCTTTTAAACTTTCTATTCATCAAAGAATCCTGAAAAATAAAATGTGTCATGGTTTACACTAAAATATGAACATTGATAATCATCAGATCATCATATTAGAGTGATTTCTGAAGGATCATGTGACACTGAAGACTGGAGTAATGATGCTGAACATTCAGCTTTGATCACAGGATATAAATTACACTTTACTATATATTCACATAGAAAAAAATGATTTACATTCTAATAATATTTCACTAATTTTACTGTATTTTTGATCAAATAAATGCAGCCTTGGTGAGCATTTAAAAACATGTAAAAAAAAATGTATGGTAATGTAAACACAAGACTTAAAAATGATCGCAACTTGTTAAAAATCAGTTTCTCTTTAGAGCAATATTTTGCTGTATAATATCAGTAACACATATCAAGAAGTCAATCTGCTTGTAAAATGAGTTGAAGTAATTTCCGATAGCATTGATTATCTAATATTTAATGAACGTGGATAACAGACCTGAGGATGTTATCAGCTTCGAGACTCTCGTGACTTTCCTGATTTTAGATTATCATCATTTGTCCTTCTCCACAGCGACGCATAGATCACAATCCCCTTCGATTCCTGCGGTCGAAGTCTTGAGTGTAAATATTAGCCGTTTGCCTGTAATCTGCCACACACACACACACACACACACACACACACACACACACACACACACACACACAGATGCCGTGAGCCGAATACAGAGACATGGTAGAACGACCTCTGACGACCTCTGGCTGAACGTCTGTGTTCCTCACGATGGACATGCGTGTTTCGATGGATTCCTGGCAGCTAATGATGCTTTTATGCTTTTATTTTCTGAGTCTGGTTCTGGTTAATGACGTCTGAGGAACTGGAGAAAGACTCTTGGATGCTGAAGTTTGATTTAGTGTTGGATCTTGTGAGAAGCGTTTCAGGGAGTGTTTGGAGAGATTCCACTCACATACTGAATTGATTAACACTGTTTTTTTGATCACACACTAAAAAAATGCAGGGTTGTTTTAACCGAAATTTGGGTCAAATATGGACAAACCCAATCGTTGGGTTAAAAATGTATTTTAAAAATGTAACCCAACTGCTGGGTTTGTCCATATTTGACCCAAATTTGGGTTGAAACAACCCTGCATTTTTGCAATTGAAGCGATCTTCATTATTGAATCATTATTTTATCATTATTATATTTTATCATTATTATGCGCTTTATGAACTCATACTATTTGATAGACTATTAGGGATATTTGCACTTTTAAAAAATGCATTTGTCACACTGCAGGATTATTTAAAGTCTTGATGTTGTTTTCAGGCTCTACTAGAACAGGTTTCATGCATTATTTCCTCATATTCTCCATTGTTGCGGCTCCTCTCTTCCCAGTCTGTCAGTAACGCTCTGTTTACTTCCTGTCTCTATCAAGCCCCTCCCTCTGAAAAGCACACTGTGCTCTGATTGGTCGGCTGGAGAAGTGTGTTGTGATTGGTCGAGCGCTTCGAGTGTGTTTGGGAAAAGTCCCGCCCCTATTTCAACCATAGACTGTAAACAAATATGTTTGTAGTGTTCGTGTCGTCACCCGTAGTGTTTCTGAAGAGCGTTTTCGAAGCCTAAAGTGGGCGGAGCCATCTTGGCCGCGCGTCACTCGCGGATAAACGAAAATGTGCAGCGAGGCGGATTAGCTGAGGTGACGTGACGCTAACAGACAGCAGACAAACAGCTAATAGTGACATCAGCGGCAATCCACCTGTCACTCAAGTGGCCACGCCCTTAATTATGGAGAACTTTAAAGGGACACTTCACCCATTTGCATTAAGCTTTGTATTGTTAGAAACCCAGTCATATATTATAATAAACGTGGATTTTTCATTAATTTTTCCCTGAGATGGGAGAAATAAGGATTTAAGTGTTTTACTTCCTGCTTATTATGACGTAAAAATCATCATTTTGCGTCATAATAAGCAGGAAGTCACATTTCATTGAAAAGTGTAGAGACTACAAACACTAGCTCCTCATTATTCCAGGGGGCGGGACCCGCTCACGCTACAGGCCTATTACAGATCAGTGGGTGGGACTTCACTTTCTGAAACTATTAGCAAGATCCTCCATCTTGTTTGGAAGCTAAGCTAACAGGCACTGTGGAGCCAGCTGTGAAGATATGACAATAGCGGAGGGTAACGTTACACTGATGCTCGAATCAGGTGTTTGTGGTTACCTTTACAAGCCGCATTATAGCGAAGAGCAGCCGAGGCAGAAGACCTGCGTGCCGCACTGGACGAGAAGCCCAGACTGGCTCGAGCTGGGGGCGGACTGATGGCGCCGGTGATCTCACTATGCAACTACGAACACAGAGATAGAGTCCGTCTGCTGCAAAGAATTTAAACGATGCCAATTTCTCCTGGACGAAATCTCTGAATCAGACGAGGACACGGACGTTTGTGTTGTGAACCATCCTAGTTTCGCACCGCATCTGACTGAACATCCCGGTAACGTTACCATGCAATAACTCACCACTTCGAAAGAAATACAAATGAGGAGTAATTCACTAATGAGTTCGCCAACTAACTAACGTTAGACATTTTGTGTGAAATGAATTTCAAGCTCCGGTGGTAGCTAGCCTTATAGACGGATGAGTGATTCATATGCTGTTCTGGATTAGTGGGAGTGGCTTGCGCAGCTGTGCAATGTGGTGCATTGTGGGAGTTGTTGTCTTTCATACAAATGCGTCCTGAAGTTACTTTCTATCTTTCCTCGGTCAAGAAGGCACCAAATTCAAAATTTATTTTACATTTCGACTATATATATGACCCACTTTCAATAAAGATCAATGTTCCCATGGGTGAAATGCTCCTTTAAGGCTTAATATCATTTAAAAGGATGAGTTATAAAAAAAATTCACCCCCTCACAGTCGTCATGAAGGGCAAAATTAGCAATATAGACCAAACCACTTTTTGTACCAGGCTGTAAACATGTTTTTTTATGCTTTAAAGTTGGGCATTTTAACATGGGGGTTTATGGGATTGACTCTCTTTTGGAGCCGGCCTCTAGTGGCCAGTCGGTGAACTGCAGTTTAAGTCACTTCCGTGTTGGATTCAAGAGAGAGACGGGAAGATTCCCGCTTGGTTTCAACATACTACTAACTAACTCAACCAGGCCCCGCCCCTTTATTCTGCGCATTAATTATTTAAATGAGGAATATTGTGACGTGTTCGTTCCCGGAAGAAACTCAAGACTACAATGGAGGCGTTTCAGGAGTTCAGAAACACTGACACTGATATAGAGAAGAACTTTGGAAACCTTTTTCATGCTCAAACAGCAACACTACACACTAAAGAAAGTTATTTAAAATGGTAAATGAAACCGTATTGAAGTATTGCATGGACACATTATGTAAGAACGTTTCAGACTCGTTCAGGAATCTCAGTATCTCAACCGTTCAGTTATTGACTTCAACAATATGACAAACAGAACGCTTGACTGTAATTAACGATGATTGCAATCACCAGCAGAAGTGTGTGTGTGTGTGTGTGTGTGTGTGTGTGCTCGAGGCCTTCACTTAGATCTGATTATCACAATCATTATCCTAATTAGTATTACTGCTATTTACACTCCAGCAATTAACAGCATTCAATGGCTTTGCTAATGTGTTTCGTGAGTGTGTTATTTGATTTGCCGGTGTGTATTAATAGCTGAAATTACATTTGTTTGGGGAGATTTTTCACTTTGCTGTAGTTTACTTTCGGGACAGGGTGTAAAATGTCAGGTAAGTGTTTTTGTGATTTAGTTTGAGAGATTTCCCCTCTGTGTTCCAGTCGTCATGTAGAACAAATCTGAGCAAAGCTTTCCGGGATTGAAAAGCTCTGGCTTGAATGAGTTCATTAGCATCTTAGAAAATCGACTTTTAAATCCATTTTTGGAGGGAAATGAGGTTCTGGGAAAAGACACTTTATACAGTTTTTGATGATAAATCAGACGGTGGATTTCAGCTCGTTCTTCGTGCGCTTTGGGAAGCGTCTGTTTAAAAATAAATGCTTATTTTCAATTGTGCAACAAAAGCATCTTTTCTCCAAATTAGACACATTTTCCAGCAGATCTCCAGGCGTATTATCAGCCGGATGGATCCTGAAAACACTCTTCATCAGACAAACGTATCAAGCGCTCGAGAGTTAAAGCAAATGTTCCCACGGGTCCTTGAAACCCTTGAAAGTTTGTGAATCTGAAAAAAAGTTTCAAGACTTGAAAGTTCTTGAATTTATTTTGTGCGAGAAGTTTTCTGGAAAACATTCCGTATTACTCCCTCCGGTCCGCTATTGTGTTATTCCGCCAACACTTGCTTGATTTACGTTAGTTGCGCGCATTACGCGTTACGTTAAAGGATTAGTTCACCTCAAAATGAAAATTTCCTGACAGTTTACTCACCCCATTGCCATCCAAGATGTTCAAGTCTTTCTTTCTTCAGTGGAAAAGAAATTCAGTTTTTTGAGGAAAACATTTCAGGATTTTTCTCCACACAATGGACTTCAGTGGCAACCAGAATATTGAAGTTCAAATCAAGGCCGTTTCAAAGGGCTCTGCACGATCCCAGCTGAGGAATATGGCCTTATCCAGCGAAAATGATCGGTCATTTTCTAAAAAAATTATATACTTTTACTTTGTAACCACAATTGTTCGTCTTGTGCTGGTCTGCGACGCACCACGCATTACGCAATCACGTTCACTCTCAGAAAAAAAGGTACAAAAGCTGTCACTGGGACAGTACCCTTCAAAAGGGTCCTAATATGTACCAGTTAGGTACTAATATGTACACGTTTGGTACCAATATGTACCTTTGAGGAACTTAAATGCACTCTTTAGGTACAAAGGTGTACCTTTTGAAAAGGTACCGCCACAGTGACAGCTTTTGTACCTTTTTTTCTGAGAGTGTTGGAAAGGTCACGTGTCACATCATCTTTCTAAGTTATTTGTCTGTGTACTCCGGTTCAAAAAGGACGGGAAGGACGAATAATTCCATCTCATTTCCCCATCCAATTTCAAAATCGTCCAACATCTTTGTTTTAATATATTATTATTATAAAAAAAAAAAAAAATCCGTGACCTTTCCAACGTGATGACGTAATGCATGGCGCGTTGCAGACCAGCACAAGATGAACAATTGTGGTTAAAAAGTATATACTAGTGGTGGGCATAGATTAATTTTTTTAATCTAGATTAATCTCACTGTAATCTTGGAATTAATCTAGATTAAAATGGCTCATTTGAATTCTGCCAAAGGCATTCAGAATATGTGTGCTACCCAAATAATGACTAAAGGGCACTTGTTTCTTAAATACAAAGTGACATTTAAAAGAACTTGTGAAGAAATGGCAGAGATTTTTTTTTTTTTTTTTTTTTTTTTAAATAAAACTAACATAATAAAGTATGATTTTTTTTTTTTTTTTTTTTTTACTTTGAGCAATGATGGAGCTATAATAGACTCTTCTTATGAGCATATAAAACAAAACAGCTCCTTGGAAAAAATGAAATGTAGCCTAATATTGTAGTAGTCATAAACAAAGGTCTATTTTGAGTTCAGATTAACATTTGAGGGCAGCAATTTTATTCATAATGTCAAAATAAAACCAACGTAATGTTACTTGAAAGCATTATAGCCTATTCCTGCCAAACTTCCATGGTTGCAGTTAGTGTTACTACAGTAAATCCATGGTGAATGTTGCAGATCCGTGGACACTGGATAGTTCATTCATGGCACAATGTTTCTTCCTGGCTTCCATGCACTGTCTGATCCGTTAATAACGGAGAAATGTGAATGTTTCTCACTAGATCTTTG
>NC_137137.1:1392500-1405000 GCF_949319135.1 Squalius cephalus
TCTGTGGATGTGTGTGTTCCTCGTTCCTGAGCGTCTGTGGATGTGTGTGTTCCTCGTTCCTGAGCGTCTGTGGATGTGTGTGTTCCTCGTTTCTGAGCGTCTGTGGATGTGTGTGTTCCTCGTTCCTGAGCGTCTGTGGATGTGTGTGTTCCTCGTTTCTGAGCGTCTGTGGATGTGTGTGTTCCTCGTTCCTGAGCGTCTGTGGATGTGTGTGTTCCTCGTTTCTGAGCGTCTGTGGATGTGTGTGTTCCTCGTTCCTGAGCGTCTGTGGATGTGTGTGTTCCTCGTTCCTGAGCGTCTGTGGATGTGTGTGTTCCTCGTTTCTGAGCGTCTGTGGATGTGTGTGTTCCTCGTTCCTGAGCGTCTGTGGATGTGTGTGTTCCTCGTTCCTGAGCGTCTGTGGATGTGTGTGTTCCTCGTTCCTGAGCGTCTGTGGATGTGTGTGTTCCTCGTTTCTGAGCGTCTGTGGATGTGTGTGTTCCTCGTTTCTGAGCGTCTGTGGATGTGTGTGTTCCTCGTTTCTGAGCGTCTGTGGATGTGTGTGTTCCTCGTTCCTGAGCGTCTGTGGATGTGTGTGTTCCTCGTTTCTGAGCGTCTGTGGATGTGTGTGTTCCTCGTTTCTGAGCGTCTGTGGATGTGTGTGTTCCTCGTTTCTGAGCGTCTGTGGATGTGTGTGTTCCTCGTTTCTGAGCGTCTGTGGATGTGTGTGTTCCTCGTTTCTGAGCGTCTGTGGATGTGTGTGTTCCTCGTTTCTGAGCGTCTGTGGATGTGTGTGTTCCTCGTTTCTGAGCGTCTGTGGATGTGTGTGTTCCTCGTTTCTGAGCGTCTGTGGATGTGTGTGTTCCTCGTTTCTGAGCGTCTGTGGATGTGTGTGTTCCTCGTTTCTGAGCGTCTGTGGATGTGTGTGTTCCTCGTTTCTGAGCGTCTGTGGATGTGTGTGTTCCTCGTTTCTGAGCGTCTGTGGATGTGTGTGTTCCTCGTTTCTGAGCGTCTGTGGATGTGTGTGTTCCTCGTTTCTGAGCGTCTGTGGATGTGTGTGTTCCTCGTTTCTGAGCGTCTGTGGATGTGTGTGTTCCTCGTTCCTGAGCGTCTGTGGATGTGTGTGTTCCTCGTTTCTGAGCGTCTGTGGATGTGTGTGTTCCTCGTTTCTGAGCGTCTGTGGATGTGTGTGTTCCTCGTTTCTGAGCGTCTGTGGATGTGTGTGTTCCTCGTTTCTGAGCGTCTGTGGATGTGTGTGTTCCTCGTTTCTGAGCGTCTGTGGATGTGTGTGTTCCTCGTTCCTGAGCGTCTGTGGATGTGTGTGTTCCTCGTTTCTGAGCGTCTGTGGATGTGTGTGTTCCTCGTTCCTGAGCGTCTGTGGATGTGTGTGTTCCTCGTTTCTGAGCGTCTGTGGATGTGTGTGTTCCTCGTTTCTGAGCGTCTGTGGATGTGTGTGTTCCTCGTTCCTGAGCGTCTGTGGATGTGTGTGTTCCTCGTTCCTGAGCGTCTGTGGATGTGTGTGTTCCTCGTTTCTGAGCGTCTGTGGATGTGTGTGTTCCTCGTTCCTGAGCGTCTGTGGATGTGTGTGTTCCTCGTTCCTGAGCGTCTGTGGATGTGTGTGTTCCTCGTTCCTGAGCGTCTGTGGATGTGTGTGTTCCTCGTTTCTGAGCGTCTGTGGATGTGTGTGTTCCTCGTTCCTGAGCGTCTGTGGATGTGTGTGTTCCTCGTTTCTGAGCGTCTGTGGATGTGTGTGTTCCTCGTTCCTGAGCGTCTGTGGATGTGTGTGTTCCTCGTTCCTGAGCGTCTGTGGATGTGTGTGTTCCTCGTTTCTGAGCGTCTGTGGATGTGTGTGTTCCTCGTTTCTGATCGTCTGTGGATGTGTGTGTTCCTCTTTCTGAGCGTCTGTGGATGTGTGTGTTCCTCGTTTCTGAGCGTCTGTGGATGTGTGTGTTCCTCGTTCCTGAGCGTCTGTGGATGTGTGTGTTCCTCGTTCCTGAGCGTCTGTGGATGTGTGTGTTCCTCGTTCCTGAGCGTCTGTGGATGTGTGTGTTCCTCGTTCCTGAGCGTCTGTGGATGTGTGTGTTCCTCGTTCCTGAGCGTCTGTGGATGTGTGTGTTCCTCGTTCCTGAGCGTCTGTGGATGTGTGTGTTCCTCGTTTCTGAGCGTCTGTGGATGTGTGTGTTCCTCGTTCCTGAGCGTCTGTGGATGTGTGTGTTCCTCGTTTCTGAGCGTCTGTGGATGTGTGTGTTCCTCGTTTCTGAGCGTCTGTGGATGTGTGTGTTCCTCGTTCCTGAGCGTCTGTGGATGTGTGTGTTCCTCGTTCCTGAGCGTCTGTGGATGTGTGTGTTCCTCGTTCCTGAGCGTCTGTGGATGTGTGTGTTCCTCGTTCCTGAGCGTCTGTGGATGTGTGTGTTCCTCGTTTCCGAGCGTCTGTGGATGTGTGTGTTCCTCGTTTCTGAGCGTCTGTGGATGTGTGTGTTCCTCGTTCCTGAGCGTCTGTGGATGTGTGTGTTCCTCGTTCCTGAGCGTCTGTGGATGTGTGTGTTCCTCGTTCCTGAGCGTCTGTGGATGTGTGTGTTCCTCGTTCCTGAGCGTCTGTGGATGTGTGTGTTCCTCGTTCCTGAGCATCTGTGGATGTGTGTGTTCCTCGTTTCTGAGCGTCTGTGGATGTGTGTGTTCCTCGTTCCTGAGCGTCTGTGGATGTGTGTGTTCCTCGTTTCCGAGCGTCTGTGGATGTGTGTGTTCCTCGTTTCCGAGCGTCTGTGGATGTGTGTGTTCCTCGTTTCCGAGCGTCTGTGGATGTGTGTGTTCCTCGTTTCTGAGCGTCTGTGGATGTGTGTGTTCCTCGTTTCTGAGCTCTTCTGTGTGAACATGCGTCAGGCGCTGAAGACGGTCTTCTGGTGTGGCGTCGTGAAGCCTTCGACGTCTCCTCGTTCTCTTCGTTTCTCATGTCATGTGATGCTGTTACTGAAGAGATTCAGAGGAATCATGAATCATGTAGATGTCATCCTTCATCTTCATCATCATCATCTTCATCTTCTTCATCGTCTTCATCTTCATTGTCTTCATCATCATCATCTTCATCACCTTCATCATCTTCATCGTCTTCATCATCTTCATTTTCTTCATCATCACCTTCATTGTTTTCTTCATCATCTTCATAATCTTCATCATCTTCACCTTCATCATCTTCATCGTCTTCATCATCTTCATTTTTTTTCATCTTCATCATCATCACCTTCATCGTTTTCTTCATCATCTTCACCTTCATCACCTTCATCATCCTCATCTTCTTCATCATCTTCTTCACCTTCATCATCTTCACCATCTTCACCTTCATCACCTTCATCATCTTCACCTTCATCACCTTCATCATCTTCATCATCATCATATTCATCTTCTTCATCGTCTTCATCATCTTCATCGTCTTCATCATCTTCATTTTCTTCATCTTCATCATCTTCACCTTCATCATCTTCATCATCTTCACCTTCTTCATCTTCATCATCTTCACCTTCTTCATCTTCATCATCTTCACCTTCATCATCTTCACCTTCATCATCTCCATCATCTTCCTGAGGTCTCGTCAGTACAGCTGATGAATGACATGAGCTCTAGTTTTCTTGCATTCGTTCTCTGGAAACACAACACACACTTTTGCACTTCTTCAGTTTAAGAAGCGGTTTCAGAACTTTAAAGATTATTTCACGTATTGATTACTCACAACTGAAGTCAGGTCATCTTCATTTATATAGCGCTTTTAACAATGTAGATTGTTCCAAAGCGGCTTTACAGAGATACAAGGATAGTTTAAAGTAACAGAGATTGTTTTGGCTTTATAGCAGTTCTTGAATAAAGTTATATATATAGAAATTAGCATTTTGAAGTAGAGATGAAATCTGAGTATGGCATTGACACATTTCATTTTACTTTCACTTTCCATTCCTTTTTGTGTATTAATTTTAGTGACGAGCACATTATCAATAATCAATAGATTATTATTATTAAGAATATTATAAACACTTTATGTGTCATGATAGTTTTTGTTGCACTGCCTTTATGGTGATTGTTTTTTAAAGTGCTTTAATCGCCACACATAATCTTGCAACGCAAACAAACGGTCATTTTCTTTAAGCAAAATGTATATTTCTATATTTTGAGCTGAAATATGAGAATGTTCTTGGCAGGTTTGGTGAGATTCGTGATCATGATCAGATCTCAGACTCAGTCGCTCTGAATCCTTTAGAAACACGACGTGAGCGTCACACACACACACACACACACACACACACACACACACGTTCAGTCTCACATCAGTCCCTCATAAAAGCAGACGATAACGCGTTTGACACGACCCTTTCATATCCCAGACAGTGTTTCTAAAGTCTTCTCTCTGTCTGCGACGGTGCGATTGGATCCCGCTGGATTCATCTTATTAATTGCTTGGTTTGTGTGTCTGTAGTTGTGAAGTTGATGTGATGTCTTCGGCCTGCGGTGTCCGTGATAAGACACTGGACTCGAGCTCGTTCTGAAGTTCACTTTTCAACGCAGATAATGGGATTGCGATGAATCTCTGGAAGTGGGAGAAGAATATTCACCTTGAACAGGGATAAACAGGGCTTTTCTACTTCACAGCTTCCTCACTTATTCCTCCGGCAGGATCAAATCTCGCCGCACTTTCTTGGCTGGAGATCAAACGGCGATCCGATCGGAAGTTCAGTGGAGATTCTGGATGGGAAAAACTGATGTCTGAAAACGTTCTCTCCTCTGTCTTTATGGGCTCTCAGGATACTCTTTTTCAGGGAACATTGGATTAAAAGTCTTTTATGAGCTGCTGCTTCCTAAATGACTTGAACAAATCCAGTAGCCAAAGCCATTTTTATTCATTACTGAAGTTCTCAGCCTGACAGACAGACGACGGTCTCTGAAATCCAGTTTGAGAAGTCTCCAATGCTGAAAATACAACAAACGTTTAGGAAGCTGAAGAAGTGAACGCCTGTTTGAATACAATTTTTAATATTACTAAGACTTTATATGTCATGATAGTTTTTGTTGCACTGCCTTTGTGGTGATTTAAAAAAAAAAAAGTGTTTAAATTGCCAAAAAAATAATGTTGCAATGCAGAAAAATATTTAATGGTCCTAAAACTAGACTTCAGAAGCGAACACTCAGGCCTGTTTAAATACTTTTTTAAAAATATTATTAAGACTTTATCCCCTGGTTTCACAGACAGGGCTTAAGACTAGTCCTAGACTAAAATGTAAGTCTGAGCTGTTTCCACTGAAATAAACTTGCACTGACTGATCTTAAAAATATATCAGTGCCTTTTTAGTTTTAAGATGCACATCGGTAATGTTTTTTTCTAAGCATGTTTATAAAAATTACTTAAATGTCCTAATTGATCTATGGTCTAATCCTGGCTTAGTCTAAGCCCTGTCTGTGAAACCGGGCCTATATGTCATCGTTTTTGTTGCACTGCTTTCATGGTGATTAAAAAAATTAAAAGTGTTTAAATTGCCGTAAAAATAATGTTGCAATGCAAACAAATACTTAATGGTCATAAAAATAGACTTCAGAAGTGAACACTCAGGCCTGTTTAAATACATTTTAATGCATCTTTCTGATTATTGTTATTATTATTAAGAATGCAAATGTCATGATTGTTTTTGTTGCACTGCCTTTATGGTGATTAAAAAAATTAAATGCGTTTAAATTGCCCTAAAAATAAGGTTGCAATGCAGTATAAGATCTAATGGTCCTAAAAATAGACTTCAGAAGCGAACACTCAGGCCTGTTTAAATACATTTTTTAAATATTATTAAGACTTTATATGTCATGATAGTTTTTGTTGCACTGCTTTCATGGTGATTTAAATGAATAAAAGTGTTTAAATTGGCATGAAAATAATGTTGCAATGCAAACATAAAAATAGACTTCAGAAGTGAACACTCAGGCCTGTTTAAATACATTTTAATGCATCTTTCTGATTATTATTATTATTATTGTTATTAAGAATGCATATGTCATGATTGTATTTGTTGCACTGCCTTTATGGTGATTTAAATGAATAAAAA
Source organism: Squalius cephalus (assembly GCF_949319135.1). Taxonomy (NCBI): domain Eukaryota; kingdom Metazoa; phylum Chordata; class Actinopteri; order Cypriniformes; family Leuciscidae; genus Squalius; species Squalius cephalus. Next base: position 1,398,554 of record NC_137137.1, read on the forward strand.
TGCTTAAATTGCCATAAAAACAATGTTGCAAAGCAAACAAATCTTAATGGTCCTAAAACTAGACTTGATTTTCTTTTAAGAAAAGCTATATTTCAGTTTGGCCATGAAATGTGAGTTTGACGTGTTCTTGACAGATTCACATGTGAAAGCTGAAGTCAGTGTGTGCAATAACAGTCCTGGTTAAATCTCTTAAGTTTTAATGCATGTTTTTGGCGTTTGGCAGTGAAATACTGCGTTTGCATGATCTGTTATTAATGGGACGCTTGTATAAATCATGCGCATTATGATGTCATAACTCAGACGGCGTAACCCGTGCCAACATGTTTTCGTGACGGAGACGGAGGACATTAATAGATCTTAAGACTCAGCATCATTTCCTGATGAGAAAGCCCATGTTTATGGTTTGAAAAACCAAGAATTGATCAGTTACCTGTTGATTTATGTGGCTTTAAATGCTTTCTAGTGGAATAGCGAAGGTATAATGAACGCTAATTTGTTTGGGAGAGCGCGTAGTTGAACGGGCGGATGTTAATTTTAATCGTGGCCCGAGATCTGAAGCATATTTGGTGTAATTAAAAGCAGGCCGTGTAATTGAGGAACCTGTGCTGTGTCAAGCTATGGCGTTCACTTCATTCTCTTCTATATTTCACCTGCGTTTATTCCAGCTCTTCATATCCATTAGTTTAATGAACACGCTTCAGTTTAGCCGCTACCATGAACACGCTGCTAATATACGCCGCTCATTAAAATAAACGCCGGTAATCAAAGTGCGTGGCAATTAACAATAGATCACATCACAACACTGAGGGCTTTTCCCGGGTTTGGATGTAATGGACTCAATGATTCTGAGAAATCCCGGCCTCACATTACCGTAAACAACCCGTTCAACTCTTTGTGGAAGTTGCTGAAGTCAATCAAACGTGGCTTTCACTTTTAATTGGATCACAGAAACAAACAGAGCCGGTGTGATGGCTCATTTGGGAAGCGTCGGATCCGCTCCGGAGCGTAATGCACAAACACAGCACTGACTCCATAGAGTTCGTTAGCTTGATATGAATGAGCTGTTTATCATCTGAAGTTTCATGGCTAGGAGAATTAAAGCGGTGAAAATATAGTTGTTTATGTGTCTATGTGGGGTTTTTAATATGCTTATAGTCAAACCATGTGTAAATTCATAAGTCGACAGCATTGCTGAGTATTTTCTCCTTAAAACGTAAAAAAAAGTTTGGTTATGTGAGCGTTAAATTCCCCCTGTGATGAAAATCCAGCTTTTAATGTTGTTTTTCATGAGTATGTGGTGTTTTTAAGCAAGTTTTTAATGTTTTAGTATTTGATTTGGGGTTTAATCCGGATTATGAACAAAAGTTCTCCCAGTAAAGTTAATAAATCGTTTTCTGTTCTCGAAACGTTGGCACAAATTGTAACATTTTTAAATGTTACTACTTGGAATGGAAATGTTCAAATGTTACAAAATGGAATGTTCAGTTAACAAGGAATAACTTATTTAAAGTCCCTCTGTCGGTGAAAATCAAGCTTTTAATGTTGTTTATGTGTCTATGTGGTGTTTTTAATCTGCTTTAAGACAAACCATGTGTAAGTTCATAAGTCGACAGCATTGCTGAGTATTTCCTCCTTAAAACTGCAGTGAACCAAAGACAGTCTCAAAAACACACTTTGAAATCGCTGGTGTTTCTGACGTCACAAACTACCTTGTAACCAATCAGATCAACGTGTGATCGTCAACGTGTGGATCTCTGAGCTGAGTGAGTGAGTGGAGGCGGGGCTCATTTACATATTCATAGAACCGCGCATACGAAATGAGGCAAGGGTGTCGAGTTACATTCAAGACATTTTAAGGCGAATATTTATTCCTGATTCATTAACATCTCCAGTGTTCTTAATAACTGAGAGTAATGGCGTGTCACATGTTGTCTTGAGCTTCCGATCTTCTCCAGCTGTTTCCCAGTGTTCGGTGTGTGTTGTTTTGCAGGAAAGCCGAGTGTGTGTGGAAGCAACATATGCTTGAATGACCTCTCTCTGCTGGATTAGCCGTATCATTCCTCTCGCTGATATATTCATTTGCACCACAACTAAATTAATTACGCCGGTTCGCTTTCGGAAAGTGTGTTTTTCCAGGACTCGCTTCAGGCCCACTTGATCGTCAACCAGTGGATCTCTGAGCTGAGTGAGTGAGTGGAGGCGGGGCTCATTTGCATATTCATAGAACCGCGTATACTAAATGAGGCAAGGGTGTCGAGTTACATTCAAGATATTTTAAGGCATGAAGGAAATTTTTTCAAGTAAAAAAATCCTTAAATATGTCATTTTGAATTAATTAGATCAATTATTGACTGAAGGGGGACTTAAAAAAATTATTGAATAAATTCTGTACTAAGTGGGGGCGGGATGAGTGTAAATACCAGATATCCAGTACTAAGTATAAATAGACACAAACAGCATCTTGTTTCATGTCATGCACTGTTGATGCATTATAAAGTATTCTGGTAACACTTTGCAATAAGGTAATAGTTATAGTTAGTTGAATGTATGCATTAAATGTCCTTCATCGTTGCATTGATGTGGAATTGTGTTAATCGAGATATTTTTATTTATTCATGTTTTTGCATTGCTCATATTCTTTTTGTATCTACACATTTTTTCACAATATTACTGTTTTTTTTATTTTGTATTAATCAAATAAATTCAGCCTTGGCGAACATATAAGACTTCTTTTAAAAACATTAAAAAAAACTTACCGATCCCAAACTTTTGAGTTATAAAATATATATATAAAATATAACTTGTCCATGTATATTATTTATTATTAAAGTGTTTGGTTTTAAGGAATTTTTTGAATATTAGGTCTGGTTGATTTTATCCCAGAGATTGTACAAATATATAATATTTCATAAGAGCAGCTCGTCTTTGTGATGAAAACTCTTTCAAAATCCTCATTTTCTGTGTGAACAATGTCCAGAAACATCCGACAAGCACAACATTTCCAGTCATGTATATAAAGCTTTATTAGGACATTAGGACGTATAAAAATAAATTTACAGCGAGAATAATTTTGTAAAGAGTTTTGTCTGTTCCACCCCTCCATTTCATTAAGACTCCAGTCGTATATTTCTATCGGCTCTTTGTCTTCACCCTGTCCAGACCTTGAGCGCGCGTCTCATCTGGGGGTTTTATTCCTCTGTCTGTCAGGGAGTGTGTGTGTGTGTGTGTGTGTGTGTGTGTGTGTGTGTGTGTGTGTGTGTGTGTTGTGTTGTGTTGTGTTGTTTGTCATGTCGTGTTGTTTGTGTCGTGTTGTGTGTGTGTGTTGTGTTGTTTGTGTCGTGTCATGTTGCGTGTGTTGTGTTGTTTGTGTTGTGTTGTTTGTGTTGTGTTGTGTTGTGTGTTGTAAAGGCTCCTCAGCTAGAGTGTGTGTTGTGTAGTGAAGCGTGGCCTTGAGTGTGTGTGTTTAATGCTGTGAGTTCCTCTGTTCTCTGGGTTAGACTCGTCCGTCTGTTGTGTGTGTGTTGTGTTGTGTGTGTTGTGTTGTAAAGGCTCCTCAGCTAGAGTGTGTGTTGTGTAGTGAAGCGTGGCCTTGAGTTTGTGTGTTTAACTCTGTGAGTTCCTCTGTTCTCTGGGTTAGACTCGTCCGTCTGTTGTGTGTTGTGTTGTGTGTGTTGTGTTGTTTGTGTCGTGTCATGTTGCGTGTGTTGTGTTGTTTGTGTTGTGTTGTTTGTGTCGTGTCATGTTGCGTGTGTTGTGTTGTTTGTGTTGTGTTGTTTGTGTTGTGTTGTGTTGTGTGTTGTAAAGGCTCCTCAGCTAGAGTGTGTGTTGTGTAGTGAAGCGTGGCCTTGAGTGTGTGTGTTTAATGCTGTGAGTTCCTCTGTTCTCTGGGTTAGACTCGTCCGTCTGTTGTGTGTGTGTTGTGTTGTGTGTGTTGTGTTGTAAAGGCTCCTCAGCTAGAGTGTGTGTTGTGTAGTGAAGCGTGGCCTTGAGTTTGTGTGTTTAACTCTGTGAGTTCCTCTGTTCTCTGGGTTAGACTCGTCCGTCTGTTGTGTGTGTGTTGTGTTGTGTGTGTTGTGTTGTGTGTAGAGAAGCGTGGCCTTGAGTGTGTGTGTTTATATATATATATATTATACACACGTTCACATACATGTTATATTACAAATAAAAAATTACAATATTATTTTTGAAAGATAAAAGGGACAGTTCACCCCAAAATATATCTGACCCCGTTGTTTGTCCAGAAGAAAAGGACACCGGCCCTTTAAACCAGGAGCCGCTAACATCAGTGTGTGTCAGAATATAGACTGTAATTAAAGCTGTAAAGTGTGTGAAGCGCTTGATGTGTTTGTGGGTCGTTATGTAGTGGCGGTTCAGAGAAATGCAGATTTGAGTCCTGTATTTACTCTGTGTCCTTGAGCATCTCACACTGACTGATGAGGTCACTGCACCGGACATCTGTCCTGCGCTCTGATTGGTCCTGAGTCTCACACTGACTGATGAGGTCACTGGACTGGACATCTGTCCTGCGCTCTGATTGGTGGAGTCAGGTCACACACACATCAATGTTCCTCAGGTCACACACACTTCTGATGTTTTATTATGCAATCAAACAAATAAATACAAAATAACTAAATATAGATGAACAAATACATTATATATAAAAGGAATTAACAAGTAAGCAAATATATTATATATAAAAGGAATTAACAAGTAAATTAATGTGTTTATTCATTTATTTTAGCTATATTGATTTAATTATAATTATTTATTTTTATTTAATTAAACAAATATATATATATAGAAACATTGCCATTCATGCTGATATGGCAACAAACAAACACAAATATGTATATAAATATATATATATATATATATACACTCACCTAAAGGATTATTAGGAACACCTGTTCAATTTCTCATTAATGCAATTATCTAATCAACCAATCACATGGCAGTTGCTTCAATGCATTTAGGGGTGTGGTCCTGGTCAAGACAATCTCCTGAACTCCAAACTGAATGTCAGAATGGGAAAGAAAGGTGATTTAAGCAATTTTGAGCGTGGCATGGTTGTTGGTGCCAGACGGGCCGGTCTGAGTATTTCACAATCTGCTCAGTTACTGGGATTTTCACGCACAACCATTTCTAGGGTTTACAAAGAATGGTGTGAAAAGGGAAAAACATCCAGTATGCAGCAGTCCTGTGGGCGAAAATGCCTTGTTGATGCTAGAGGTCAGAGGAGAATGGGCCGACTGATTCAAGCTGATAGAAGAGCAACTTTGACTGAAATAACCACTCGTTACAACCGAGGTATGCAGCAAAGCATTTGTGAAGCCACAACACGCACAACCTTGAGGCGGATGGGCTACAACAGCAGAAGACCCCACCGGGTACCACTCATCTCCACTACAAATAGGAAAAAGAGGCTACAATTTGCACGAGCTCACCAAAATTGGACAGTTGAAGACTGGAAAAATGTTGCCTGGTCTGATGAGTCTCGATTTCTGTTGAGACATTCAGATGGTAGATTCAGAATTTGGCGTAAACAGAATGAGAACATGGATCCATCATGCCTTGTTCCCACTGTGCAGGCTGGTGGTGGTGGTGTAATGGTGTGGGGAATGTTTTCTTGGCACACTTTAGGCCCCTTAGTGCCAATTGGGCATCGTTTAAATGCCACGGCCTACCTGAGCATTGTTTCTGACCATGTCCATCCCTTTATGACCACCATGTACCCATCCTCTGATGGCTACTTCCAGCAGGATAATGCACCATGTCACAAAGCTCGAATCATTTCAAATTGGTTTCTTGAACATGACAATGAGTTCACTGTACTAAAATGGCCCCCACAGTCACCAGATCTCAACCCAATAGAGCATCTTTGGGATGTGGTGGAACGGGAGCTTCGTGCCCTGGATGTGCATCCCACAAATCTCCATCAACTGCAAGATGCTATCCTATCAATATGGGCCAATATTTCTAAAGAATGCTTTCAGCACCTTGTTGAATCAATGCCACGTAGAATTAAGGCAGTTCTGAAGGCGAAAGGGGGGTCAAACACAGTATTAGTATGGTGTTCCTAATAATCCTTTAGGTGAGTATATATATATATATATATATAATTGAATCAACAAATAAATTGATAACAATGAAACAGATAATATATATGCATATTTAATCAAAGAAATAAATACTTTATATTTTATAAATACTTTATAATACTAAATATAAACAAACATATCTATATAAATATTATCTATTTTAAATGCATATATTTGTTTTTATTTTTTTAATTAAATAAATCCAGATAATTATAATTTATGTAGATTAAGAAAATATATCATTAAAAATAATTAATTGTTTAAATATATGTAATATATTATTATATATATACTATATGTATTCATTTATTTAAGTATGTTTGATTATTCATTTAATTAAACAAATAAA
>NC_137137.1:1407500-1412500 GCF_949319135.1 Squalius cephalus
TTCTAATTTTTATTTATTTAATATAATTACATTTTTATTTTTTATATATTTAATTTCATTTATTCTATTTTTATTTAATATAATTGCATTTTTTATTATTATCATTTTTTATATTTAATTTCATTTATTCTATTTTTTTATTTAATATAATTACATTTTTATTATTTTTTATATATTTAATTTCATTTATTCTATTTTTATTTAATATAGTTAATTTTTTTATTATTATTATTCTTTTATATTTAATTTCATTTATTCTATTTTTTTGTTTATAATTACATATTTTTTTAATTTAATTTAATTTATTCTATTTTTTTATTTATTTAATATAATAAAAAAAAAAAAATTTCATTTAATCTCTTATTTTTGTTATTTGTTTAATATAATTACATTTTTTATTATTATTATTTTTTTTTTTTATTATTGTCCTCTCAGTGTTACTTTGTGTAAAATGAATACGTTGTGTATTAAGGAGAGTTTCGTGGTTGAAGGTTTAGTCCAGTGATCGCCGCTGTTGATGAGAAAATAATTTCTTCAATAAAGCGACGGTCATCCGCACAGGTTTATGATTCTCAGGCACACAAACTGCAGAAACACATCTTGTATTTTGAATGTTCTCTGAATGTTTCTGTTTACTCTTGTGTGTTGAAGACGTGTTCAGAGCTTCAGTCGACCAGAAGAATCCAGTGAGCACATTTGGCCAATAAAGTTTATTATTGCTTTAAATATATGCGCATATACCAAATGCATAAATGCAAATGTCAACAACAGTGATTCAGACGCTCTTCATGGGTTTATAAGTGATTCTAGTTGAAAAGGAACGTCCCTGTCACTGTATGTTTGGAGAATACGTAGAATATATGTTGTAGAAGGTCTAAATGTTAACAGGGTCAAACTGGAGGAGTTTCTATGCTATGTTTATGATTATTAACGGGTATTTTCTGCTATATTAAAGGGGTCAGACAGACGGAGCTTCAGTGCTGTGTTTCTGTTCTCTGGTCGCGTTCTCCGGCACACACACGCCGAGGCCGGACCGACGCCGGATCCGAGTTATCGTGTCTTTGAAGTCGTGGCATTAGCAGTTTTGGCACGGAGGCTTTTTCCATCTGAAAGCCCTTTTAGTTTTTAATCAGAGTAGATTCAATTAAATTATTAATTTTCTTCCCAAACGCTTTTGAGGTGCAGATTTCGGATCAGTGGAGAAGAAAGGGCCGTCAGCGAGACACGTTTCATTATTAAGTTTCAGGAGAGTGTGATGTAATTACGCTCAGGTGATGGGATTACGCCGGCTTTATTAACGAGTCGATCTGAGCATGTGCAGAAGAACATCACTGCATTTCATTTTAGAAATCCTAAAACTTCCCTGTCAGGGTGAAGCAGCACTCTTTTACTTCATTCATTCATTCATTCATTCATTCATTCATGCATTCATTCATTCATTCATTCATTCATTCATTCATTCATTCATTCATTCATTCATTTATTCATTCATGCATTCATTCATTCATTCATTTTTCAAATCGCTGTAGTTACCTAATAGTTTGTTTTAATTTGTTTTTTATTTATTTATTTAAAATCCTAAAACTTTGCCTACCTATTGTATTTAATTTTATTCATTATTTTATTTATTTATTTTTCTAAATCCTTTGCCTACTGTCGGCTGTCTTTTACATTTAATTTTATATTGTATTTTATCATTATTTTTTTTTACTTTATTTTAATTTTTGTTTGACTTTATTTGTATTCATTCATTCATTCATTCATTCATTCATTCATTCATTCATTCATTCATTCATTCATTCATTCATTCATTCATTCATTCATTCATTCATTCATTCATTCATTCATTCATTCATTCATTTTTCCAAATACAAAAATGTTGCCTACTGCCTACAAATCGCTGTAGTTACTTAATAGTTTGTTTTACTTAATTTTTTATTTATTTATTTAAAATCATAGAACTTTTTATTTATTTATATATATATATATATATATATATATAACCTATTTTATATTGTATTTAATTTTATTCATTATTTTATTTAATTTTTCTAAATCCTTTGCCTACTGTCAGCTGTCTTTTACTTTGTATTTTATATTGCATTTTATTATTATTTGTTTTAATTTATTTGTATTTATTTATTTCATACATATTTTTAAAATCATGGCAAATCAGCAGTCGTTTACATTTTATTTTATATTGTATTTTTAATTTATACTTTATTTACATTTATTTATTATGCATTTGTTTGTTTGTTTATCACAATTCTAAAACTTCCTATATATTTGCAGGTTTACATGTTTAAAATCCTCCACTTCCAGTGCTGTCTCAGACTGTGATGTAATTTCGGCTGCTTTATTAACGAGCCGATCTGAGCATGTGCAGATGACCTTTACTGACCTTTACTGACCTTTACTGACCTTCGCTGACCTTCACTGTCTCTGTTGTGTGTCTCCAGATGTGTGGAGATCATCGCGAAGGAGGGTCGGAGTCTGAAGGAGCTTTATCTGGTGTCCTGCAAGATCACCGATCACGGTAAGACTGAGATGCGTTTGAAACATGAAGACTTCAGATGACGAAAGCTTGTTATGTTCAGAAATGTTGCATTGTCAGTGTTTCCACTCTTGGTGCCACGATCGACATTTAACCTGCCGCCTTCCTCAGGCAGTTTTCTCTTTAAGGCATAACTACTATCATGGTATTATAGTATTATAGTACAGTATAGTTATTCACACTATTTTATTTTATTTTATTTTATTTTATTTTATTTTATTTTATTTTATTTTATTTTATTTTATTTTATTTTATTTTATTTTATTTTATTTTATTTTATTTTATTTTATTTTATTTTATTCAAAATTCTGAATTCCAAAACGTTGCCTGTCATGGTGAAAGTGTTTTAAATGTATTTATTCATTTAAACTGTTCACACTGTCAAAGCAGCAGTCTTTTACATTTTATTTACAGTATTTGTTTATTTATTTATGGTTTACTTTTTTATTTATTTGTGGTTTATTTGTTTAATTAAATAAATATAATAATTTACTTGTTTTTATTTATTTATGTATTCATTTATTTATTTCCTAAAACTTTTCATACTGTCATGGCAAAGCACTAGTCTTTTGCATTATTTTTTATTTATTAATTTGCTTTTATTTAAATTTAATTTATTTAATTCAATAAATATATTAATGTATTTATTCATTAATTTATCTGTTTATTTGTTTATTCTGCAATTGTTTATTTATTTATTTATAATATTTATTTTAATAAATGTGTTTATATTTATTTAGCATTTATAATTGAATCAAACAAATCAATGGATATAATAAATACATTCCTTTATATATTTAATTATACATTGATCAAAACGTGATTATATTTCCAGGCTTACGGTATTAAAACCCCACACTTTCAGGCTTTTGATCCCCTCTGTATGAACAACAATGCACAATATTCATTTCTGTATGTCTGTGTTGGAGTGTGTTTGGGTCCGTATTGTCAGTCCCATCCTTGAGCTCAGCAGTGTGTGGGACAGATAATGCAGTAATGATGGCAGATAAACCCTCTGATCCCCCGAAACAAAGGCCACAGCAGCTGCATGTGTTCACACACTGAATCATGGGTAATTACTGCCTGCCGAGACTGAAGGACAAAGCTGAGCGAACACGCCGGGCAAACAATAGCTACAAGTTCTGCCAGATCGTAATGTTAGATGTCAGTAACTGCACGACGGAGCAAGAAGAGTCGTTCTCCTGCTTGTTCACATGTGTGTGTCTGGATCACGTCACCAGTCTCGAGTCGCACGGGGATATTCGTGGCAATAGCCAACAATACACTGTATGGGTCAAAATTATCAATTTTTCTTTTATGCCAAAAATCATTAGGATATTAAGTAAAGATCATGTTCCATGAAGATATTTAGTAAATTTCCTACCGTAAATATATAAAACATGTATTTCTGTGAGTGAATGCTGCACAATCACCAACATAAATGAACAACTTTAAAGGAGATTTTCTCAATGTTTCGATTTTTTTGCACCCTCAGATTCCAGATTTACAATAGTTGTATCTCGGCCAAATATTGTCCTATCATAACAAACCACACATCAATGGAAAGATTATTTATCCAGCTTTCAGATGATGTATAAACCTCAATTTCAAAAAATGGACCCATGTGACTGGTTTTGTGGTCCGGGGTCACATTTGGCTTTTATTAGTGTAAAGACAGAACCGCTCACCTCTCGAAGCTGAACGGCAGGAACACAGAGATTTGCTTCAGTGTCTTTGAGTGGGAAAGATTTTAGCAGGAGATTTCTGGCTCTTAAATGACACCCTTGTGGTGCGGCGCTGAATCACTGTGTTTGTGTTGAGCTTGTGCCCGAAAACTGACCACATCTCCTCTGAAAATCACCACTAGTCAGAAGCATTAGACGTCATTACATGCATCTGTGTCGCTTACGGTCAGCGAGACGTAATAACACAGACAGCCTGACGGGTGTAAACTAGACTAGTACTCAAGCTAATCTGAAGAAAAGCTTGTTTTTGTTCATGGTTGTTAGTTAAGTGTGAGTCCTCAGAGGTTTGTGTTCTTGAAGTCGCATCAAAGGGAAGTTACGCTAGTCTTTAGTGTCGTATATGCGAGTGAAGCGCTTCTGGAAGAAGAACAAATGTGGGCGGGGCTTGATTTTGTCTGTGTGGAATTGATTGGATGGTTGTGGTTTGCTATTGGCTGATCTCATGTGAGTGACAGGTTGCCCCGCCCACATCATCAGAGGAGAGAAGAGATGCTGCAAGAGGAACTTATTCTCATTCAAAATCACCAGGAACATGGATTTAACACTATAATGTACACAGATAAATTATAATAAATACTTAAACATTAGAAATTGTCCATTTTGGACAGAGAACAGAGAGAGTGAAGGTTCTGGAAATTGACTGAATTGAAACTTTTTCTGTGGTTCGAACTGAAACTCAAATTAACATTGAGGGACACAAA
>NC_137137.1:1420000-1422500 GCF_949319135.1 Squalius cephalus
CAGAGGCCAAGGGGCAAATTTGGCCAGGATGCCGGGGTTACACCCCTACTCTTTCGAAAGACATCCTGGGATTTTTTTAATGACCACAGAGAGTCAGGACCTCGGTTTAACGTCTCATCCGAAGGACGGTGCTCTTTGACAGTATAGTGTCCCCATCACTACACTGGGGTGTTAGGGCCCACACAGAACACAGGGTGAGCACCCCCTGCTGGCCTCACTAACACCTCTTCCAGCAGCAACCTGGTTTTCTCAGTTGGTCTCCCATCCAGGTACTAACCAGGCTCAGCCCTGCCTAGCTTCAGTGGGCAACCAGTCTTGGGCTACAGGGTGATATGGCTGCTATGATGATGCTAAAAGACTCGGCCTTTGATTCGCTGTTCAACAGATGAAAGAACGGCGTGAGGAGAAAACAGAACGAGTCACAGGAAAGCTAATGGACATAGAAACGCCGCTCACACAAAACACAAAGTGACATTTCCTAAGTAATAGAGTGAGTGTGTTTCAGTCGGACATGTTTATTGATGGCAGCAAACACACTCGAGTGATTTTCCTTCAAATCCTCCTTCATGCCGCGGTCATTTCATTAACAGAAGATATGAGACGTGTTTTTACTTACTTTATAAATTCATATGTTTATTTACCATCTTAACTGTACTAATGGTAGGTTGCATTTTACTATACTGTATGTGTTTTAGAATTATTAAATAAACAAATTATTTATAAAAAAAAATTATAATCAAGTATAATAATATTAAAGGGGTGGTTAATTATGATTTCACTGTGCCGGGAGCAGCAGCTCATTTGCATTTAAAGGGCCAGACACATAAAACGGTTCAGTCATTTTGCTTCTTCTCCAGTAAATGTCTCTTGATTTAAGAATGTTTAGATATTTGTGCTGGAAAACGAGACAGAAACACTGAGGAAGAACATCATGTTTTGAAGTGTGTAAGTCGCTCTGGATGTAAAATTGTCTAATAAAAGTTGTAAATGTAGAGAAGAACCTGACAACCTGCTGTAGTTAGATGCTTAGTGTCGCATCAGTTAATATCTGTTTATGCACAGTATATGACAGCTGTGCAGATGTAATCATATAAAAAATAACATCTATCATGGTTTCCACAAAAAAAAAGTGTTTTCAACACTGATAATAATCATAAATGTGTCTTGAGCATCAAATCATCATATTAGAGTGATTTCTGAAGGATCATGTGACACTGAAGACTGGAGTAATGATGCTGAAAATTCAGCTTTGATCACAGGAATAAATTACACTTTACTGTATATTCACATAGAAAACAGATGATTTACATTATAATAATATTTCACTGTTTTTACAGTATTTTTGATCAGCCTTGGTGAACATAAGAAACTTAAAAAAGCTCAAAAACATTAAAAAAGCCCAAACTTTGAACAGAAGTATATGAACTCAAATGATCTTCATCAGTGTTTTGTGTGAGTATTTCTGTAATGAAACTCCGACTCGCTCTCTTGATTTCCCCAGTTCCACACGATTACAATGAAAATCAATATAAAGTGAGTCTGTAAGTAAAAGAGTTTAATGATTGAGATTTCAGATTGAGCGTTGTGTAACTGCGTCAGACGTGTTTCATCAACTCATCTCTGAAGCGTGAGCTGCTTTTATCAGTTCTCCGTTCAGATCACATCCATTAAACTCCATATAAACCATCAATATATTCAATCATAGAAACGCTCATGAGTTTCTGAAGCTGCCGCACATCAGTTATCTTATAAACACACACATTCAGTCTCTTGCAGACCGTTTTATTCATTTAAACTGTTAAAGAGTGTTTGTGTGATGCAGTTACAAGTGGATGCACTACGAAAACATGATGTTGTTCCTCAGTGTTTCTGTCTCGTTTTCCAGCACAAATATCTAAACATTCTTAAATCAAGAGACATTTACTGGAGGAGAAGCAACATGACTGAAGATATTAAGACTTGAGATTTTGCTTAAAATCAAGAAAAAATCATTAATTAAAATCTTAATTCCAAGAGAAAACACAATTATTTTTCTGATTCCATTTGCATTTATTTTAAGCAAAAACTCCCTTCTTTTTAATCGATTTTTTAGAAAGCATGACTCAACATGTTGCTTCTTCTCCATTTGATTTGAGAATGTTTGGATATTTGTGCTGGAAAACGAGACTCATGTTTGCAGTGTGTGTGTTTTGCTGTAATGTGTGTGTTTCTCAGGAGAGACGCGTTATTGGTTTTCACTATTTAAAACCCAAATGGACTTTGGAGGATTCATTATGTCCTCGTCTCAGCTCTGACCCCAACAGCCATAAAAGTGATTGCGCAATATTTATTTTACGACATTTAAAATTCATAACTTTCACCGGCGTCCTGAAGGACGTATAAAAGTAGAGGAGGAGACTTCGTGTGGTGTTGAGCGTGTGTTCTCAGGGAACTCGTAAAAGCTCTCGGTTTCAGCAGCAAATCAGCGTAACAGGGCCAGTGAGATCCGGCCAATCACGTC
>NC_137137.1:1442500-1462500 GCF_949319135.1 Squalius cephalus
ATTAGTGTGTTGCTAGGGTGTTTTGGGTCATTGTTAAGGGGTTTTGCATGTATATTAGTGCGTTATTTGGTTGCTAGTGTACTCTGAGTGGTGTGTATGTGTTTTCTTCCTGTCCAATATCATTTTACTTTGAATATGTCTCTTGTTTGTTCATGAATATGCTGTATTGTAGTACAGTATTGTTGATCTGTTGTTGTGCTGGTGGCATTTGATTCGGTCAGTGTCCCTCACAAGGGGGCAGACTTGCTCTCTCTCTCTCTCTCTCTCTCTCTCTCTCTCTCTCTCTCTCTCTCTCTCTCTCTCTCTCTCTCAGGGGTGTGGCCGCCGATTGTTCATCTGTGATAATATAATATTTGTTCCTTAATAATATTTTTCTGTCTATATAAATTGACGGATGCAAACCTTTAATAGCCTTCAGACTGCAAGACTTGATGTGCAAGATCTCATTATACTGGTTCATTGATTCTACGTGGGTCTTTGGGTCACAAATGTGCTTGACGTTTTTATGGTTTCATTTGTAAAAAAAAAAAAAAAATCATATTTTATCATAGGACTGTGTATTTGACCACCATAGACATTAATCACAATAACAAGGTTTGGTTCAGATTAGTGCTCAACGCATGCGAGTTTTCAATGGCAGACTGTTAAACTATTACCCACAGTCCTCAGTATGTGCTTAGTCCTAGTTATTTATCATCATCAATAACCATATGTCATCATAACCCATTAGAATGAATGATGAGATGGATTGGCTGATGGTCTAATGGAAAAACACTTAAACTATAAAATGATGTTCAAAAGAGTGAAATCTGTCAGATAATGTTAGTTAGAAAGTCAAATGAGTTGATGTGATCGTGTCTGTGTTCAGTGTGAGTGATCAACACCACCACGCCTGAAGTAGGCTATTTTGGCTGGTTGCTAGGGTGTTGCTATGGTGTTGTGGGTGGTTGCTATGTTGCAGATGTATTGTGTGTCTGTGGTGTGAGGCGGGTCTCTGCTCGATCACCAGAATGGACTCCATTAATGTAATGAGTTTTAAATTTATGGTGAAGGTGTGTCAGGATTGTGCAGGAACATCAGGATGAGCCGCGTAAATCAATGAGCTTTTAGCAGTGACCGCCACTGATCCCTGATCAGATCATGAAGCGTCTGCGTCTGTCAGGAGGAGATTCATACTGACACAGAGAGACATGCATGTTATCATATGCTGTTAATTTTTTTTCTGTATCACACACACACACACACACACACACACACACACACACACACAGAGAGAGAGAAACTCGCACACACAGAATGTCACACACACTCAGTCACACACACACTCACTCATTCACTCACTCACTCACTCACAGTCATACACACACTCACTTGTGCACACACACACTCACACACACACCCACACACACACACACACACGCACACACAGAGAAACTCGCGCACACACACACACACACACACACACACACACACACACACACAGAGAGAGAGAAACTCGCACACACAGAATGTCACACACACTCACAGTCACACACACACTCACTCATTCACTCACTCACTCACTCACTCACTCACTCACTCACTCACTCACTCACTCACAGTCATACAGTACACACACTCACTCATGCACACACACACACTCACACACACACCCACACACACACACACACACAGAGAAACTCGCGCACACACACACACACACACACACACACTCACATCCACAGTCACACACACACACACACAGTCATACACACACACACTCACTCACTCACTCACTCGCTCACTCAGTCATACACACACTCACTCAGTCATACACACACTCACTCATGCAGACTCTCACGCACACACTCACACACACTCACACACGCACTCACTCACTCACAAACACGCACACACTCACTCACACACACACACACACACACACACACACACACACACACGCACACTCACTCTCACTCACACACACACACACACACACACACGCACGCACGCACTCACACACACGCACTCACTCACTCACTCACTCACTCACTCACACAAACACACTCACAAGCACACACACACACACAAACTCACAAGCACGCACACACTCACACATGCAAACACACTCACACACACACACACACACACTCATAGTTTCACACATGCACACTAACACACGTGTACGCACTCACTGACACACACACCTACACACACACACTCACACTCACACTCTCTCACACACACATTTAGGAACTAGATGGTATTATTCATATAGTAAATGATCTGTTTTTAGTAATGCATAATTTCTTCCATAAGCTTCAGTGTTTTTCTGTTGTCTCTCATTCACTCAGACGAGTGTAGTTCAGTGGAACTCTTCATTTGTGTGTGTGTACGTTTAACCCAGTCGTCATTCCATCGGCTCATTTTATCATATTTTTATCTATAAACATCATTTTAATCAGAATCTGTTTATTTGACTTCGGCCAATAATCATCAGAGATCCTGTAACTCAATATTCTGGAGCTGATGAGGAGGAATATCAGGAAAAAGGGAAGAGAAGGACAGTAAAATGAGATAAAGATGTGAGGATGAGTGTTTCTCTTCATGATCACATCAGTGTTTTCATTTCTGGACTGAATCCTGAGCAAACAGTGTCTCTCTCTCTCTCTCTCTCTCTCTCTCTCTCTCTCTCTCTCTCTCTCTCTCTCTCTCTCTCTCTCTCTCTCTCTCTCTCTCTCTCTCAGATGAGAATCAGTCTGTAACTAATATCTGAATACTGATTGTTGTCTTATCTTCCAGCGATACAGTCGGTCTTCAGGTCATGATACAGTGCGTGTCTCTTTATCAGATCGACTTTAAAGAGACAGTTCATCTCAAAATAAACTTATAGTCATCATTTATGTCATCTGTGGAGAACTAAAGCAGATGTTCAGCAGAATGTTATTACATTACCGCTCAAAAGTTTGTATTGTTTCTGAAAGAGTCTCTTCTGCTCACCAAAGCTGCATTTATATCTTCAAAAATGCAGTACAAATAGTGAAATATTATTATAATGTAAAACAGCTGTTGTCTATGTGAATATATAGTAAAGTGTAATTTATTCCTGTGATCAAAGCTGAATTTTCAGCATCATTACTCCAGTCTTCAGTGTCACATGATCCTTCACAAATCACTCTAATATGATGATTTGATGATCAAGAAACATCTATGATTATTATTAATGTTCATATTTTTGTGGAAACTGATACATTTTATTTGTCATGATTATTTGATGAATAGAAAGTTCAAAAGAACAGCGTTTATTTGAAATAGAATCTTTTCTGACATTATAAATGTCTTTACTGTTTTTTTGTTGATCAATTTGATGCGTCCTTGTTGAATAAAATTAATTTATTTCCAATAAATAAATAAATCTTAGTGACCCCAAACTTTTCAACAGTAGTGTACAAAAGCTTTATATTATAATACTGTGTGTCACAAATCCCAAACTTTTCATTGCTAATGAAGATTTGTCTGAGGAACAGACCCCAATGTAAGCTTTGATGTTGTCAGATGTCTCCTTAATGTAAATATGTGGATAAATTATATGCGAGTTATTAAAGGTCCACTGTAAAAAAACAATCGCCCTTATTCAATTTAATAGCGTTTAGTTGCTGTCTGATATTTTTAGGCATAATCAAATTGGCTGTACAAGTTATTTAAACTCTTTTTTTTTTTTTTTTATTGTCTATTTGTATCTTGTAAAACTTAAAATCTTACGTTTTTCATCAAAATAATTTTCACCAATTTCAATTTATGTTGTCATGACTTAGTGATCATATTTTCTACAGTGTCAAATTGGCTGTACAAGTAATTTCATACAACTATTTTTATTTTTTATTTTTTATATTGCCTATTTGTATCTTGTATAACTTTAAAACTTAAGTTGAAATTGGTTAAATAATTTTGATGAAAAACCCTTATTGATCATATTTTCTACATTGTAAACGATTACAGAAAGTTAACGTTTTCTTGCAGATTGTTGTGTGTGTGTGTGTGTGTGTGTGTTGTTGGACTCTTCACGTCTGAGATGTTTCTGAAGCGTGTCGAGAGGCTTTGGCTTTAATCCCGGGCGTGTAATCTGGGTCAAAGTCTCATTATCATTTCCAGGAGTTTCTATTGAGTTCTTGCCCTGGCTTCCTCTACTTCATTCATCTCTATAATCCACACGCTGGGTTCTCCTCGCACCGGATCTCCTCACACAACCTCAGCTAAGTCCATCCGTCACGCGCTTCATCTGATCAGTGTTTCAGCCTGTGATCATCCGGCGTCCAGACGAACTCCACGCTGTGTGTGTGAGACCGGGAGTCAGTGGCGTTTACCCGTTCATTACTCGTTCATCAGCCTCTCTCTCAGTCCGTCAGCGAGTCGAGTGATGAGAGGAAAGGAGTGAAACTCGTAAATGACCCTCATTCGCGTGTTAAATGTGTCGGTGGAGCGGGAACAGCGCTTCATTAACACGCCGGGCTGGAGATGTGTTCTCTCGCTGTGAGTTTTGAGTAAGACTGAGATGGTTTGGATCTTCTGCGTGTTGTTTCTGCTGGAATATGAGCGTCTCCTGCTGTGGAGATCGAAGCACTCAGAAGAGCTTCATCTCTTTACTGTTGCTGAGTTCACTTTTGTAAAGACCCCATCACGGGTTTGGATGATCACTGAGACTTTTACACTGAAAAAAAATGATTGAGTCTTGTTTTCCACCACACAAAAAAAAACATTCTTAAATCAAGATACATTTGCTGGAGAAGCAAAGTGACTGAAGATATTAAGACTTGTTTTCAAAAAAAAAAAAAAGCATGATAAAAAAATCATGTTTTTTTTTTTTTTTTACCCCATTAACAGATGTTTGTTCTTGTTTTAAGCATTACGTTTGATAAGATATTAGGTCTTGTTTTCTGAAAAATAAAGATTCAATCATCTAGCTTCTCTTGTAAATCTTGACTTAAAGGGATGGTACGGAGTAAAATCAACCTAGGGTCCTGTGCACCATGACCTCGAGCCAAACCCCAGAGAAGCCTTTTCCCCTTGGTTGAACATTATTAAAGTTAGAGCTTATTTAGAGATATCAGCCGGATGGTTTAGTGTAGGCGCTAATGGATCCAAGGCTGTATCTGGTAAATTACCGCACTAATAATGCCCAGAATGGCACCAAACTTCTACAGTAGCACAAATAGGTTCTGTACTCATAAAACGAGGCATTGGAAAGTTTGTAAGTACATCAGGAGTTTATTTAAATAACACTTGCCTGGCGGCTCATGCTACCGCTAACCCGGACACCGACGTCACTTCAGTGGTTTGGGAAAAGCACGTAAAAGTCCTGCAGAAAGCGATGCATAAGGATGAAGTGTAACAACGCCCAGTTCCAAGAATGCACTAATATTTTGTTGGTTGTACCAGTTTGCAACAATTATTAGTTCGAAAAAATAATAATTCGTTGTTACACTTCATCCTTATGCATCGCTTTCTGCCAGGACTTTTACAGGCTTTTCCCAAATCTCGGAAGTGACGTCGGCGTCCGGGTTAGCGGTAGCATGAGGCGTCAGGCAAATGTTATTTAAATAAACTCCTGATGTACTTACAAACTTTCCAATGCCTCGTTTTATGAGTACAGAACCTATTTGTGCTACTGTAGAAGTTTGGTGCCATTCTGGGCATTATTAGTGGGGTAATTTACCAGATACAGCCTTGGATCCATTAGGGGGGGGGGGGGGGGATGTTTGGCTCGAGGTCATGGTGCAAAGGACCCTAGGTTGATTTTACTCAGAACCATCCCTTTAAGAATGTTTAGATATTTGTATTGGAAAACGAGACAGAAATACATTGGAAGAACATAATTTATTAATATTGATGTTTCCATGAAAGACCTTTACAATTCCACAAAAGGTTCTTTGTAGAGGAAAAAGTTTCTTTAGAACAAGCAAATGAATGGTTGACACACACAAGTACCATCCCACTTTACTTTAACATACACACACTGTTAGTTGTACATGACTAACACTGATGAACAAAGAAACGGTATCATGTTATTAACTCTTTCCTCGCCTTTGATGCCATTTCTGGCTTTCCGTGTTTTCAAAGTTATTACGGATAATCTGAAAGAGTGCTGAATCTCCGGATCAAAACACAGGCGAAGACGAAGCAGAATCAAGCGATGAAAAGCATTGCTCGTGCATAAAAAATGTGCTTTTCTCAGCTTTTTGTTCAAAATGTAGCTTTTTTAATTTTTTTTTTTATAAAACTTACCCTTATTCAACGGGTTTATTTTGTTCGCTTTGTTTTAAAGCAGAGGCTCTGTTCTTTATTTTGATATATTGCATGTTCAGATTTTAAATTTGTGTGAAAATTATCAAAAATGCTGGCAACTTAAATGTAGTTATACTACAGGGCCGTTGAATGCTTGAATCTGATTGGTTGACGAACGTTCTAAGGTGTGCATTATTTTCAGGGAAACGCACGGCTAAAGTAGTTCGAGGCAGGTCTTGACCGCATTACAGTTCCATATCACTTCGCGTAGTTAATGATAACGGAAAATAGGATACAATTCATAACAAGAAAAAACATTTAGCCGCATGCGCTTGATCTGCAGTTTTCAATGTCTAGCTTCACAATCAATAGAAACATGCAGTTTAATTTTAATAAATAAAGTATATAGTCCTGTCTATATTATAATCAATAGAAAATTAAACTGAATATAGGCTAAATAAATGGATAGTCCTGCAGTACGGATTTTTATTGCAGATAATAATAAATAAATAATTATTTATAGGCCAACTTGTTAAAAGGGCTTTGTGTTTCATTTATTTGGCTATAGTCTACTGTCATCTGTCAATGAAAAAAAAAAATGAACGAATTAATTAAAACGAATTAAATTAATAAATAAATAATAATACTGACGCACATGCTTTTCTGTCTCATTATTGCAACATCTCTCTCTAATAACTGCATTAATAACTGCATAAAGCCGGGGACACACTTTAAGGCCGGTTATGAATGCAATTTGATACTTATGACTGATAATGCCCAAATGTGTGTTCAGCGCGTTCAGTCTGTGTTCAAGTCGGTGTTTAAAATCTGCTGCGATGAAAACAGTCAGAGAATGTGTCAGCTAGTCGTGTGTCCCAGCATTAGTCTGCTATCAGTGGCTCAAACCTCCGTTACTAACTCTAAAATGACGTTTTGGAATTAGCAACGGAGGCATTGGTTTAGATGCGTAAGAAATTAGTCCTACATACAAGAGCGTTTTAATGACAAAAACTTTACAAACGTCTTGAAATACATAATCTGAACAATGTTTCGAGGTGTGGTAACTGTAGTATAAGCGGAATAATTGACTTCAGGCCGTTGAATTATTAGAAAAATAATGCACACCCGAGGTGTAACTCCGCTTCGCGTCGTGACCGCATTACCACCTCGGGTGTGCATTATTTTTCTAATAATTCAACGGCCTGAAGTCAATTATTCCTTACGTATTAAATATTAGTCCCAGAATAGTTTATGTAAAGTTAGTAAGTTGGTATGAGCCACAGTCATCAAAAATATAGAAAATAACACAAAAGTAAAACAAAGTGTTATTTTGGCGTAAACTACATATGGAAATATGAATGTTAATAAGACATATGGATGATGCTGATGAATAGAGTAAACATTAAAGGATAATGTCGCCAAAATGCAACCTAGGGTCTTTTTGTTAATCTACCCGAGGCAAACTTTCATTTAAAAGCATAATTAGAATGGAAACGCCATTGGGAATGAAGCGAGTCTTTGCCGGAGCAGTAACACACTGACGGGGCCGGGTTTGATATCAGTGCTGATGTGTGTTGAAGGATGTTCTGTGAACAGGACACTAAGCATTAATGCATAATAAACATTGCAGTTTTCAGCTCATCTATCACACTGGAGATGAAAGTTCAGCAGTCCTGTCAGTATTCTGCACTTTATATCATTATATATTATAAATGTAACGTTTGAGGTCAGTAAGATTTTTTTTTTTAAGAAATTTTATTAAGCAAGTACATGTTAAATTGATCAAAATGTTACGAAAGATTCTATTTCAAATAAATGCTTTATTCATCAAAGAAATGTATCAGTTTCCACAAACATATGAACAGTTTTCATCACTGATAATAATCATAAATGTGTCTTGAGCATCAAATCATCATATTAGAGTGATTTCTGAAGGATCATGTGACACTGAAGAGTAATGATGCTGAAAATTCAGCTTTGATCACAGGATATAAATTATATTTTAAAATATATTAAAATAGAAAACTGTTATTTTAAATTGTAAAAATATTTCACATTTTTTACTGTATTTTTGATCAAGTAAACACAGCCGTGGAAAGGATACAAGACTTCTTTCAGAAACCTTAAAAAAATCTTTCTGAAAACTTTTGAATGGTAGTTTGTTTACAATAGCAATTTTATGTGATTTTTCTCAAACAAGAAACACTGTAAATTTTAAATGAAGATTAGATTTAAAGTTTATTGTAGTCATATTTTAGTAGTATACTAGAGATGAGCTCAAAACTGCAGACGTGAACGTAGCAATGTGATTGTGTCTCATGAATATTAACGAGGAGGCGTGTCCTTGCGCTCAGGCTTGTATATGGAGGTGTATCAGAGCGTGTGTGTGTGTGTGTCAGGGGTCACTCGCTGACCTCTCGACCTCTGAGGTCAACAGTGAGCCCACATCCGCTGGGTCAGACCTACGGGTCACGATCAAAACACAGATGTGTGTGAGCAGAACTCACTGGCATGACGCTGTAGGAGGTTGAAGGTGGTTGCTAGGGAGGTGTTATGTGGTTGCTAGGGTGGATGAGCACTGCACACTGTAAAAAACATTCTTGGTTTAACTTAAAAAATTAAGTTTGCCTTAATTTTAAGTTCATTAAAATTGAAAAATTAAAATACAAAAGTTAATACAATGAAGGAGATTGGTTTAATCATCAGAAACTCGAAATATTATGTTATCTGAACCACATAAATTATCTAAGTTGATTTGACAAAAGAAAAAAATTAGTTTTTTACAGTGTAAGTACTAGTAATAGTATTAGTGTTGCTTGAATTAGTAAACTCAATTCAGAAAAGAGAGGTTTAACTTCATTAAAACCATTAAAAAAAACATTTCATTAAATGAAATAAAATAAACATTACATT
The DNA here is from genome assembly GCF_949319135.1 of Squalius cephalus. Lineage (NCBI taxonomy): Eukaryota > Metazoa > Chordata > Actinopteri > Cypriniformes > Leuciscidae > Squalius > Squalius cephalus. The sequence goes on from NC_137137.1 coordinate 1,451,675, forward strand.
TTTTTATTTTACTTTAACTAGTTGTCAAGGCAGCATTTCTCATTTTTGTTACTTGAAACAATATAAATAAAATAAAAACAAATCTATTAATAAGTAAAAATGGTAACACTTTACATTGAGGTTTCATTTATTAACACTATTTAACATTAACTTATTAATATTAGTTAGAGTTAATTTCAGCATTTACAAAAACTTATAAAAATCAAAAGTTGTATTTGTGAATATTAGTTAATGCACAAAGAACTAACACAAACAGCAATTATATTTATACCAACTAAAATAATCAAAGATGAATTAATGCTTTAAAAAATATAATGCCCATTGTTAACTAATGCATTAACTAATGTTACCAAATGAGACCTTATTTTATCATAAAATTAATAAAACTGGTAACACTTTAGTTTAGGGTCCAATTCTCACTATGAACTAGTTGCTTATTATCATGCATATTACTAAGATATTGGCTGTTTATTAGGACTTATAAAGCAATGCTTTATTCTGCATGATCATATTCTACATCCCTCAATCCGAAACTTAACTTCCTTACTAACTATTAATAAGCAGTAATTATAAGTTTATTGAGGCAAAACTCGTAGTTAATAGTGAGAATTGGAGCCTAAACTAAAGTGTGATCATAAAGTTATGTATACATATAAAAAATGTTAACACTTTACAATACGGTTCATTAGTTAACATAAAATAAGAATGAACAATACTTCTTCAGCATTTATACATTTTAATATTAATTTCAACATTTACTAATACGTTATTAAAATCAAAGGTTGTATTTGTTAACATTAGTCAATGAACTGTGAACAAACAATGAACAGCTGTATTTTTATTAACAAACATTAACAAAGATTAATAAATACTGTAACAAATGTATTGCTCATTGTTAGTTAATAGCATACATTAATGTTAACTAAAGGACCTTATTGTGAAGTGTTACCAATAAAAATGACAAAAAGACGGCAAAATAGCTACAACTTTACTTGATTAAACTGAAAACAGAATTGAAAGTTTTAAAGAGAACTCTCCATCACAGTCTCACACTCACTCATGCCCATCCTTGAGCCTGACCTTTTGACCTTGTGACCCCGTTTGACCCCACCGCCCCTAATATGTGTTCCCAGCACGAACGGTCTGCTGATCACAGTCTTCCTGAGGTTTCCATGGGGTTTTGTAGTAAATCTGTGTGTCGTTGCGTGTCTTTTATCATCTTCAGTGCCGGAAACACTGCGAGAAACAAACACACTCTCACACACTTTCTGCTCTGATGCAACGTCTGCACTGAAAAACAAAACTACATTTACCTGAACCTGATTGAAGTTTATTTCTAACAAAAAATAAATAAATTATTTATATATATATATATATATATATATATATATATATATATATATATATATATATATATATATATATATATACTAACACAATATACATAGAAAAAAAAAGAACATTTTATCTCCCATATATATATTTACATATCTATTCATATACATTACAAATAATAACTATACACATAATACACATCTGTATGTATATGTACATATATACCTAAATACACACACACACATACACACATTACAATTATGATACACATATCCACAATCCACGCAATCCTAGATGATTATTGTCATTAATTATTAAATATTGTGCATTATAACAAATGCAAAGGGTTGTGTTTGTAAAACAGAAATATATATTTAGCCTACTGTATAATATTTGATAGACCTCTAAATGATGAACAGATGATCTGATAAATCTCCTCCAGTCCTTCTGACCTGATTTATATAAAATAAACATAAGAATAAATTGAGCGTCAGCGTCAGTTCTGGCAGGCCAGGTAGTCAAGATGCTGCTAATGCTATTTGCTAACAACACTGTCCTGTCAGCTGATCTGCTCCAGCTGAGCTGCATTAGCTCGTTAACTCCCCTCGCTGCTCAATGGCCAAGCTCAAACAAGGCACCCTATTTAAAGCACATTCAGTTTGATCATACATGCTTGCTGCTCGCTTCTGCTGATCTGTACGCTGGTAAAAAGCTGTTTAATTCCTTCATCTAGCTTGTTTCTCAGAAGGTGGCTTAGTCATCTCTTCATAGCGCTTACACTGTAGACTGTCAAAACAGTTCAAAGACAGATAATTCTAGGTAACAGCATGTTTTAGCAATTGCAGTCTTGAATAGTCATTTCAGTAATTAATTAATAATTTTTACCATAATATAAATTGCTAAATTAGGGTGGCTTAGACGACACCGTTCGAGACACTCAATTTCTGTTTTGGGGGGGATAGCTCATCTAGTCAAATAACATGAGCTTGCTGCTGCTGCTTCCCCTCATGCTGATAATGCTGTCCCTATATGCGGCTGCTATCTCCTCATACTGCTGCTGTCCCCTGACTTCTGCTAATTCATGAATGGTCAGGGGACTCATCTGATCAGAAACAGACTGCTGCTGCTGTCCCCTGATTCTGCTAACTCATGGGTGGTCAGGACTCATCTGATTATAACATATTGCAAATTATCCGTATATATTCGTAGATTACTAAGCATATAAATTGTTAAAATAAAATCATCCTCTATCTCAGAGGATTGCCAGGTGTGGTTTTGTTTGGGGGGATATTTTAGCTCTCACAGTCCTAAACTGTGAGCGTTCCCTATGCTGCTGCTGTCCTCTGACTCTCTGCTATTTCATGGTGCTCATGAAAGGTCAGAGGACTCCCTGAACAGAGCCATACCGCCAAATTTCAATTCAGGAACATCAACTTGTTTGCGATCTATTCAATAAAAATTCTTAAATTATTTTTATTGTCTGTGTGTTCTTGACTTAATGGACCTGACAGAAATTGAGCGTCAGCGTCAGTTCTGGCAGGCCAGGTAGTCAAGATGCTGCTAATGCTATTTGCTAACAACACTGTCCTGTCAGCTGATCTGCTCCAGCTGAGCTGCATTAGCTCGTTAACTCCCCTCGCTGCTCAATGGCCAAGCTCAAACAAGGCACCCTATTTAAAGCACATTCAGTTTGATCATACATGCTTGCTGCTCGCTTCTGCTGCCCGCCACCTCCCCAGCTCCTCCTTATGCATAACGTGGCATTTGCTTTATGTCATGTTGCCTGCTCTGTTCACAGGGGGATATTTTAGCTCTCACAGTCCTAAACTGTGAGCGTTCCCTATGCTGCTGCTGTCCTCTGACTCTCTGCTATTTCATGGTGCTCATGAAAGGTCAGAGGACTCCCTGAACAGAGCCATACCGCCAAATTTCAATTCAGGAACATCAACTTGTTTGCGATCTATTCAATAAAAATTCTTAAATTATTTTTATTGTCTGTGTGTTCTTGACTTAATGGACCTGACAGAACTTTGATATTGTTAGTAATATTTCAACTGGACTGAAGCAGCTTCGCTTTATTTGATTATCCATCATCATTTATTGGAAAAATGAATATCAAATATGATCATCAGGCTTTTGAGGAAGGGTTATTTGTTCATCTCTCAATCATCATTATATATGCATTGCATTATATGTTTTAAAACTAGAGATTACTTACAAAGACATATTATTGGCAGATATTGATATTTATATGCATTTTATGTCCGTATCCAAAGATCTCACTGATGTACATTACAAGCATCAGAATTTCATCAAACTTTTTGTCCATATAAATATTGCATACAAATTGCATATTTTACTGAGGTTGAGTCTCCGAGTAAAACCTTTATTACACTGACCCATGTGACCCACCGATCTCTCCCAGATAAATAAATAAACTCTGCATAAACAGCCGTCCGGCTCAGTTTTCCAGCAGCTCAAACACATCCCGGCGGATCAAGCGAGTAAAAGCGTGTTTTGTGTCGGGAGATGAATGTGAATCTGAGCTGCTCGACATTTGGAGCAAATATTTACTTTCGGCCCATTTTCTTCCAATCTTCACAGTTGTCAGTTTCCTCCGGCTCTCCTGACGGAGCGGATATTTTCCCACTCGTGATCCCGCTCTCATCAGCGCGCCGTGATGAGGAATATACCGTACGATGTGTTATTAAATCAGACGAGTGTGTTTCTCTTGTGAAGTAGTTCCTACAATAACACGATCCCGTCGGCTTCTCCGCTCAGACGTTCGGATGAAAACTGGCTGGGAATTAGGAGTGCAATTATGACTTTTCCTCCTCATCATGGAAATGGATTGATCTCTGGCAGCGTTTATATTAAACTCTTTTCACACAGTAATGATTTAAGAACATGGCCGTCCAGATTTCCCACACTGAGAGAATGAGCCTGTCGACCGGCTTCAATCATGTCGGAGGATATTTGTGTGGGAAAAGAGTTTTCTTATAATCATCCTTGAGTGTGTGTGTGTATCCAGTCTTGAGCTCTTGAGTTCAGCTCTGCTTCTCCCACGTCTCTTCACACTGATGTCCAGTGTGTAACACTAAAACTGAACACGGGTCGCATAAAAAAATACTTTCATGATTTGTAATCACATGTTTTCTTTTGTCAAATCAACTTTGTCAATTTATGTGGTTCAGATAACATGATATTTTGAATTGAAGCCAATCTCCTTCATTGTATTAACTCATTTTTTTCAATTTCAATGAACTTAACATTTTAAGGCAAACAGGTTACTTAAATTTTTAAGTTAAACCAAGAATATTTGTTACCGTGTGTTCGACCAGAAAGTGTCCACAACTTGTTGCCACACTTGCCAATTATGGTTGAAACTATATTTGACATTATATAATAATAATATCAATAATCATATTTAATTAATGATTGATTTAATCAATATTATACATTTCTAATTATTATTATAATTATAAATGACTATATATATATATATAATAATATTTAATATTTTTTTATAATAATAAAATATAATAGTTTTTTAAAATATTTTTTTATTAATAATAATTTAATTTTATATTATTTAAGCAATAATTTTACACTGTATTTTTTATTATATTATAATGTATAATAAATATATGATGTATAAAATATATATTTTAATAAAAATATTTATTAAAAAATATTTATAATGAATTCTAATCATTTATACTTATTTATGATAATATTTATGAATAATAAATATATAATATTTATTTCTTATTCAGTAATATAAAAAAATATATATATATATATATGTGGATATATACACAAACACGTATTCCTAATTGTCAGCTTGTTAATATATGAATCCAGTCACTTCCACACTTGAACTGAGTCCGTCTGTCAGAGTGTGTGAACAGCAGTGTTTGTGTGAATCACTCACTATGTGTGTGTGTGTGTGTGTGTGTGAACAGCAGCGTTTGTGTGAATCACTCAGTGTGTGTGTATAGTGTTTGTGTGTATCACTCAGTGTGTGTGTGAACAGCAGTGTGTATGTGTGTAGTGTGTGAACAGCAGTGTGTGTGTGAATCACTCAAGTGTGTGTGTGTGTGTGTAGTGTTTGTGTGAATCACTCAGTGTGTGTGCAGCGGCTGACAGTTATCAGTGTGTTTCTGGCGTTTCACTCGTTGTGTCTCTGACAGCGGATGGATATTCCCTCAGGAAACTCTTATCTGTCCTCTGTGGAGATTGTGCTGGGAACGCTTCGCTTGTTTTGTGATCCGTTTGTTTGAGTTTTGCCACTCCAGAGGTCGAGCCGCGACGCTCCGCGAATGAAAGGTGTTTCCAGGAGACGCTTCCGCTGATCGACACTCAATCAGGGCTTCCATGAGCTGTTCTTTATATATCAACATATCACGCAATTCTCACTTTATAACACAATTATGACTTTATATCACGCAGTTCTCACTTTATAACACAATTACGACTTTATATCACGCAATTCTCACTTTATAACACAATTACGACTTTATATCACGCAGTTCTCACTTTATAACACAATTACGACTTTATATCACGCAGTTCTCACTTTATAACACAATTACGACTTTATATCACGCAATTCTCACTTTATAACACAATTACGACTTTATATCACGCAATTCTCACTTTATAACACAATTACGACTTTATATCACGCAATTCTCACTTTATAACACAATTACGACTTTATATCACGCAATTCTCACTTTATAACACAATTACTACTTTATATCACGCAATTGCGACTTTATATCATACAATTCTCTTTATAACACAATTGCGACTTTATAACTCACAATTCTGACTTTATAACACATAATTGCGACTTTATAACACAATTCTGACTTTATAACACACAATTCTGACTTTATAACATAATTGCGACTTTATAACACAATTCTGACTTTATAACACACAATTCTGACTTTATAACACACAATTCTGACTTTATAACACACAATTCTGACTTTATAACATAATTGCGACTTTATAACACAATTCTGACTTTATAACACAAAATTCTCACTTTAAAACACAATTGCGACTTTATATCACACAATTCTGACTTTATAACACATAATTGCGACTTTATAACACAATTCTGACTTTATAACACACAATTCTGACTTTATAACATAATTGCGACTTTATAACACAATTCTGACTTTATATCACACAATTCTCGCTTTATATCACACATTTCTCATTTAATAACACAATTGTGTCTTTATATCACACAATTCTCACGTTATAACACGCAATTGCAATTTTATATCACACAATTCTCACGTTATAACACGCAATTGCAATTTTATATCACACAATTCTGACTTTATAACACATAATTGCGACTTTATAACACAATTCTGACTTTATATCACACAATTCTCACTTTATATCACACACTTCTCATTTAATAACACAATTGTGTCTTTATATCACACAATTCTCACGTTATAACACGCAATTGCAATTTTATATCACACAATTTTCACTTAACTCGAAATTGCGACTTTATATCACACAATTCTGTCTTTATATCACACAATTCTCAATTTATAACACAATTGCGACTTTATATCACACAATTCTCACTTTATAACTCGCAATTGCGACTATATCACACAATTCTGACTATAACACAATTGCGACTTTATATCACACAATTCTCACTTTATAACTCGCAATTGCGACTATATCACACAATTCTGACTTTATAACACAATTGCGACTTTATATCACACAATTCTGACTTTATATCACACAATTCTCACTTTATATCACACACTTCTCATTTAATAACACAATTGTGTTTTTATATCACACAATTCTCAATTTATAACACAATTGCGACTTTATTTCACACAATTCTGACTTTATATCACACAATTCTCACTTTATATCACACACTTCTCATTTAATAACACAATTGTGTCTTTATATCACACAATTCTCAATTTATAACACACAATTGCGACTTTATATCACACAATTGCGACTTTATAACACACAATTCTGACTTTATATCACGCAATTCTCACTTTATATCACACACTTCTCATTTAATAACACAATTGTGTCTTTATATCACACAATTCTCAATTTATAACACACAATTGCTACTATATATCACACAATTCTCACTTTATAACTCGGAATTGCGACTTTTGCGACTTTGGTCCAGCGCTCACACTGGTTAAACAGACAGGTCTGTCCTGTTGAAAGGATCCTCTGATTTCTGTCTTCTGCTCATGCATCTCTTGTCTGGTGAGAAATGAGTTTAATGAGCGTGCGTCTGTCCGGCGCGGGTTGAGTGTGTCTGAGTGTCAAGGCTGAGTAAACTGGAGTTAAAGCCCTCCTGCGGGGCGAGAGAGTCCTGCTGAAAGAGAGACCTGAACAGCTGGGAGGCGCGACCCCGTGACCCCGTGACCCCGTGACCTCTGCCTGTCCTTCCTCATGAGACGTTTGTGCAGTAAATATGTGAAACACTGCAGAAATACTTCACTTACTTAGTATTTTTGTCCAAATCAAGATGCATTTACTAAAGTAGTAAAAGGCCTTAATATATTATGTCTTGTTTTCTAGGGGAAATAAATCAAAATGAAGAGAGTTGTTGCTTAAATCAAGCAAAATCATCTCCCAACGGGGTGAGAAAAATTATCTCGTTTCTGTTTGAATTAACATTATTTTTCTCACCCCACTGGCAGATCATTTAGCTTGATTTAAGCAAAAACTCTCTTCATTTTGATTTATTTCCCCAGAAAACAAGACATAATATCTTAAGGCTTTTTACTACTTCAGTAAATGCATCTTGATTTAGACAAAAATACTAAGTAAAGCACGTTTGCAGTGGCGTGTTTGTGTTGAGAGTCTCGTCAGTGAAGTCTCAGTAATGAGGCTGAAGCTCTCGTGCGGATGAAGTTTTTACGATCGTGTGAAATGAGGGCAGTTATTAGTTCCTCCGCCGGAGTGTTTAACACTGTCCGGGTCGAGGCCTGAGATCTGCTTTACTGCGGCGTAATATATCAGACCCGCAACTACACCTGGACTCACTGAGACCCAGTTCAGCTGATATACTGACGCTCAGAAGAGTGTTTATCTGATCAAAATACAGTAAAAATAGTGAAATATTATTATAATGTAAATCAGCTGTTCTCTATGTGAATATATAGTAAAGTGTAATTTATATCCTGTGATCAAAGCTGAATTTTCAGCATCATTACTCCAGTCTTCAGTGTCACATGATCCTTCAGAAATCATGAATAATATGATGATTTGATGCTCAAGAAACATTTATGATTATTATAATGTTGAAAACAGTTGTGCGTTTACATTACCATTAAAAAAAAAAAAGAAAAAAGTTTGGGTTAAGATCTTTTAAAAAATAAAACATAAGAAAAACATTTTATTTTTCAGAATTCTTTGCTGATTGTAAAGTTATGAAAAAAAAAAAAACGTTATGAATGTCTTATAAATGTCACTTTTATTAATGTAATGCAACCCTTGCTTAATCAAAGTATTATTATTATTATTATTATTATTATTATTTAAATCCCTTACCACAAACTTAACACAGTTTACTCTAAAATCTGAAGCAGCACAACTGATTTCAACATTAATAATAATCATAAACGATCAGCATATTAGAATGATTTCTCATTAGACACAGGTTTATGTTTATAGAAATACACTGATAGACAGACGAACTCTTTCAGGGAGGTAAAGCTTGACTCGTTGTTTCTCAGTAGTGTGTGTGTGTGTGTGTGTGTGTGTGTGTGTGTGTGTGTGTGTGTGTGTGTGTGTGTGTGTGTGTGTGTGTTGGCTGGTTTGATTCAGACGCGAGCGCTGCTTCTCTGAGGATAATTAATTTCCTGTATTGAGCGTGTCTCGGTAGAACGTCCACATCTGAAGGCGTGTGTGTGTTATCTGTGCTGTAATGAGCTCTGTCTGCTGTTACGGCAGATCTCCACCTCTCAGAACTCTGTGTGACTGATCTGCTGTCAGGAATGTGTGTATATATTAAATACAGTATATATATATTTTCTTCAGATATGAGTTTCGTGATGAGATTGCCCCTGGTTTGATTAAGATCTTCGGTCATTAGCTGTTTCTGAACACATGTCGTCTCCTGAACATTGGCTCTCGGCGGAGCTTCACTGATGGAAAATCCCAAACCACATCCATCCCTTCTTCTTCTCTTCTGTTCTCTCTTCTTCTCTTCTTCTGTTCTTCTCTTCTTCTGCTCTCTCTTCTTCTGTTCTCTGTTCTTCTGTTCTTCTCTTCTTCTCTTCTTCTGTTCTTCTCTTCTTCTTCTCTTCTGCTCTCTCTTCTTCTCTTCTTCTGTTCTTCTCTTCTTCTCTTCTCTTCAGGCTGATGTGGTTTTGTTGTTTCTTCATCACTAGTTTCTGGTGATCAGCAAGAAAACATCATTCGTCTCCTGTCTCACTGGGAGTCAGCGCTGTAAAGCTAAACTCTGATCAACTTTTGTGTGTGAGAGTGTGTGTGTGTGTGTGTGTGTGTGTGTGTGTGTGTGTGTGTGTGTGTGTGTGTGTGTGTGTGCGCGTGTGCGTGTGTGGGTGGGTGGGTGTGTGTGTGTGCATGTGAGTGTGTGCGCGTGTGTGTGTGTGAATGTGTGTGTGAATGTGTGTGTGAATGTGTGTGTGTATATGAGTGTGTGTATATAAGTGTGTGAGTGTGTGTGTGTGTGTGTGTGTGTGTGAATGTGTGTATATGAGTGTGTGTGTGTGTGTGTGTGTGTGTGTGTGTGAATGTGTGTGTGTATATGAGTGTGTGTATATAAGTGTGTGAGTGTGTGTGTGCGTGAGTGTGTGTGTGAGAGTGTGTGAGAGTGTATGTGCGTGTGTGTGTGCGTGCTTGTGAGTGTGTGTGAGTGTCTGTATGTGAGTGTGTGATTATGTGTGTCTGTGTGAGTGTAGGTAACTATGTTTGTGTGTGTGTGTGTGTGTGTGTGTAAGTATGTATGTTTGTGTGCGTGCTTGTGAGTGTGTGTGTGTGTGTGTGTGTCTGTGTGTGAGTGTCTGTATGTGAGTGTGTGATTATATGTGTGTCTGTGTGAGTGTGTGTGAGTGTAGGTAACTATGTTTGTATGTGTGTGTGTGCGTGTAAGTATGTATGTTTGTGTGCGTGCTTGTGAGTGTGTGTCTGTGTGTGAGTGTCTGTATGTGAGTGTGTGATTATATGTGTCTGTGTCTGTGTGAGTGTATGTAACTATGTTTGTGTGTGTGTGTGTGTGTGTGTGTGTGTGTGTGTGTTTGTGTGTGTGTGTGTCTGTGTGTGTATCTGTGTGAGTGTAAGTATGTTTATATGTGTGTGTGTATGCGTGTACGTGTCCTGTATGTGTGTGTGTGTGTGTGAGTGATAGTGTATGTAAGTATGTTTGTGTGTGTGTGTGTGTGTGTGTGCGTGCTTGTGAGTGTGTGTCTGTGTGTGAGTGTCTG
>NC_137137.1:1467500-1507500 GCF_949319135.1 Squalius cephalus
AGCAAGTTTGTCAGTGACTGTATTTAAGAGCGCATTGATTGTGACGTTGTGCTGAGTGAGAGAACGGTCTTGTGTTTCGGGTCAGCGCCGTTTACAAAGCCACAATCCCATGACAAATTCAATTTCTGCCTAAATCTCCTTCCCATGAAGCTAATTCTGCGTTTTCATAATCTCATTTGGGTTTTGGAAGCTGTAGATGTGATGGATATCGCTCTGCGTTTGCTCCCTAAAAAGAGGAAAGTGCCGTGTTAATATTCCCGTCTATTATATCAAACCCTTTCATTTTACGCTTTTCCATTTCAAACCCACTAAAAGTTTCAGATTGAGTGGAATGATCTGCAGACACACATCACAGATCGCTCTCGTGTCCTCGACTGAAAGAACGCTATTGATCCTCGGCAGCCCAAATCATCAAATCAATTCATTATGCTTCTCTCAGACCTCCAGCTCTGGACGAGACTTTGATGTGACGCCCTGGAGCGAGAGAAGAATGAGAGAAAGCTCATTTCTTTTATCAAAGAGAAGTATGGCCACTTTGACAAAACCTCATTGTCCTTCAAACCCTCCAGAACAAGCGTTTCCCCTCTTCAGAAACAAGTTTGGTTGCCCACAAAACATTCTTGTTCTGAGCCAAAATTGAGAGTTCTGTCATTATTTACATGCCCTTGTGTCGTTCCGAACCCGTGTGATGTTGTTTCTTCCCATGAACACAACATGAGAATGTGTGATGAATCTTCTAAGAAAAATCCAATTCTTAATGAGTAGTTTATCTTATTTTTGTTTCAAATTTCTCTTAATTCCTTAAAACCAGGTTTATTAACATGTGTGGCAACTGAATTTAAGTGTGTTTTGTCTTACTAGACCTTTTCCCACTTATTCCAGGCAAAATACACTTATATTTAGGATTGTTTGTCATGATGGCTTGAAAAAGCCTGGCCTGAAAAGTTTTAAATGATTTAAAATTTTTGAAGCTTAAAAGGTTTAAGATCGTAGACAGAGAGAGGTTTTTATTTTATTTTATTTATTTATTTATTTATTTATTTGCTTGGTGGTTGTTATGGTGTTATTATGGTGTTGCTGTGGTGTTCTGGGTGGTTGCTAGGATGTTCCCGGTGTGATCTGGGTGGTTGTTATGGTGTTGCTGTGGTGTTCTGGGGGATTGTGGTTGTAAAGGTGTTCTGAGTGTTACTGGTTGCTAGGTTGTTACTACTGTATGTGGTTGTTGGGATGTTCTGGGTGGGTGCAAGGGTGTTGTTTCTTGTTAGGTGGTTTGCTGGGGTGTTCTAGGTGGTTGTTAGGGTGTTCCTGGGGTGAACTTGGTGGTTTGTAAGGGTGTTCTGGTTTCTAGGTTGTTACTATGCGGTTGTTGGGGTGTTCTGAATGGGTGCTAGGGTGTTGTTTCTTGTTAGGTGGTTGCTGGGGTGTTCTGGGTGGTTGTTAGGGTGTTGTTAGGGTGTTCCTGGGGTGGTTTGTAAGGGTGTTCTGGTTTCTAGGTTGTTACTATGTGGTTGTTGGGGTGTTCTGAATGGGTGCTAGGGTGTTGTTGCTTGTTAGGTGGTTGCTGGGGTGTTCTGGGTGGTTGTTAGGGTGTTGTTAGGGTGTTCCTGGGGTGGTTTGTAAGGGTGTTCTGGTTTCTAGGTTGTTACTATGTGGTTGTTGGGGTGTTCTGAGTGGGTGCTAGGGTGTTGTTGCTTGTTAGGTGGTTGCCTGGGTGTTGCTGAGGTGTTTTGGGTGGTTGTCTGGGTGTTATGGGTGGTTGCTATGTGGCTACTAGTGTGTTCTGGGTGGTTGCTAGGGTGTTCTCGGTGCTTTGCTAGGATGTTCCTGGGGTGATCTGGGGGTTGCTATGTGATTGCTAGGGTGTTTTGGGTGGTTGCTACTAGGCTGTTCCTGTGGTGTTCTGGGTGTTGCTGGTTGCTAGGTGGTTACTATGCAATTATTGGGGTGTTCTGGTTGGGTGCCCGGGTGTTGTTTCTTGTTAGGGTGTTGCTGGGGTGTTCTGGGTGGTTGTTAGGGTGTTGCTAGGGTATTCATGGGGTGATCTGGGTGGTTGCTATGTGTTGCTACTAGGGAGTTTCTGTTGTGGTGAACATCAGATAAAGAAGGCGTTCCAGGGACCAGTTCATCTCTTACTGCCAGTGTGGAAGAAGATGTGCCACTCTGTGATTGGATCCTTGGTGAATGAACATAAACTAACGGTCAGCAACATCAGATAAGATGCTAAGACAAGCTAGGAAATGCTAGGACCTTCTTCACCCTCCACCACCAAGCAGAGGACTTCTTATTGGACAACAGGTTGTCTTTAACAACCTAATTGAACCGCTCTTTGGTTGTGTTATTATTTTGTTGTGCCCGTACTGATAAGGGGGAGGGGTCACCTGATATACTCATAACCATACCTTCAGTGACGTATGATCAAAAATCAATACGTCATCGGTGACTTGCGTAGAAATCACAACATTGTGATGATCTGGGTGGTTGTAAGGGTGTTGTTGAGGTGTTCTGGGGGGTGCTCTTGGTGGTTGTTAGGGTGTTGCTAGGGTGTTCCTGGGGTCATCTGGGAGGTTGTAATGGTGTTCTGGGTGTTGCTGATTGCTAGGTGGTTACTGTGCAGTTGTTAGGGTGTTGTTAGTTGCTGAGGTGTTCTGGCTGGTTGTTAGGGTGTTCATGTGGTGATCTGGGTGGTTGAAAGGGTGTACCAGGGTGTTGTTGTTTGCTAGGTGGTTGTTTGGATGTTGCTGGGGTGTTCTGGGTGGTTTGCTAGGGTTTTCCTGTGGTGATCCGGGTGGTTGTGGGGTGCTAGGTGGTTACTATGCAGTTGTTGGGGTGTTCTGAATGGGTGCCACGGTGTTGCTAAGGTGTTAATGAGGTGTTCTGGGTGGTTGCTAGGGTGTTGCTGGTTGCCACATCATTGTAAGTATGCAGTTCATCGAGACAAGCAAGACACACTTATATTAAAGATCACAAGAAAACAGTTCTGAAAATATTATGCAATGTTTCCTAGTAGTACAATACATTATATCTTTAACATTCATTATTCCTAAAGTTTCATTAATAAATGCTTTAAGAAACATATTGCTCATGTTAGATACTTTTTTTGCAGTCTGACCATGACTGGCAAGCTTTGCTTGATTTTTTTTTTCTGATACATTTGTGGTGGTTTTGGAGTTTGACACAGTCATGCTCATTATTATGAAAAATATCTGTGTAAACATTTTTAAAAATCTCTCTGTTTGTGTTCCACTGAAAAATAAAGACATGAGGGTGAATAAATAATGACCAAATTATCATTTTGAGTGAACTGGCCCTTTAAATCATTACATTTTCCTGCAGTTTGTAATGTGTGTTTTGGGTTCATTCTCCGATATCTGGAGAGTTTTACATTCTCTGTGGGAAATTACCGTCCGTTTGAGCCGCGTGTTTACAGGTCAGTGATCGTAACCTGCGAAACGTCACGTTGAGATTTACACGGCTCTCACGGGTCTGTTCTCTCTCAGCAACAACATCTCAGTGTTTGGTCTCGTGGCCGAAGCCAAAACAGGCCACCGTGCCTCTCAGCTTCTCAGAAACCCATCGCGCTTTTACCCCGGTAACCGTTTGCTTTGAGGACAGAACATCTCATCGAGGGTTTCCGAAAGGGTTTGGATCCATTCATTGGATTTTTTTTTCCTTTCCTTTTGAAGTTCAGTTTAAACTCGACACTGTGCAACTCAGGCCCATTACCGTCTACAGAGTAAATATGAGTGGAGATGAGTGATGAGAGCGGCATTGGTGTGAAACGAGACAAAAACAACAGTGTAGAACGGGAGGGGGGGGGGGGATTGTGATGGTAATGGAGGAGGAGGAAGAGATAAATAAAGCCTCATAAAGAGACTTTATGAGGAGAAAATGGAAACAGAGTGTCTCAAGAGATTTGAGAAGATCAGACATCACTGTCAATAATGCTCCTGTAAAACAAACGGACAGAATCCAGTGCTAAAGGATCTTGGGTTCTTCGTGGTTTTATATGAAGTGCGTGAACAGGAGAAAAGCAAAGAGCTGGGAAGTTAACTACAGAACATTTTCTTCAGTTTGCTTAGGTCTTCATGGCACGTCTTATAGAGTGCAGTTTGCTTTCGTGTGTTGATGCATTCCCTGATTAGTAAAGTTTGTTGTGATGGCTTGAGAAAGCCTTGCCTGAAACTATTTAAATGATTTATAATCTTGAGTTTTAAGATCATAGATAGACAGACAGAGAGAGTTTGCTTGGTGGTAACTATGTGATTGCTAAGGTGTTCCTGTGGTGATCTGGATGGTTGTTACGTGTTCTGGGTGGTTGCTAGGGTGTTGGTGGGGTGTTCTGGGCAGTTGTTAAGGGATTGCTGGTTGCTAGATTGTTACTATGCAGTTTGCTAGGGTTCTGAATGGTTGCCAGGTTGTTGTTGGTTGGTGGGTGGTTGCTATGGTATTGTTAGGGTGTTCTGGGTGGTTGCTAGGGGGTTGCTGGGCTGCTATGTGGTTGATAGGGTATTGCTTGTGTGTGCTGGGTGGTTGCTAAGGGGTTGCTCGGGGGTTACTATGTTGTTGCTAGGGTTCTGAGTGGTTGCCAGGTTGTCGTTGGTTGGTAGGTGGATGCTATGCGGTTGTAATGGTATAGCTGGAGTGTTCTGGGTGGTTGTTAGGTTGTACTGGGTGGTTGCTAGGATATTGCTTGGGTGTGCTGGTTGGTTGTTAGGCATTCTGGGGGGTTGCTGGGGTGTTCTGGGTATTTGCTGGGTTATTACTGGTTGCTAGGTGGTTGCTATGAGGTTGTTAGAGTGTTTCTAAGGTGATTGGTGTGGTTGCTAGGGTGTTCTGGATGGTTGCTAAGGGGTTGCTTGGTGGTTACTATGCTTTTGCTGAATTGTTCTGAGTGATTGCCAGGTCGTTGTTGGTTGGTAGGCGGTTGCTATGCATTTGCTGGGGTGTTCTGGGTGGTTGCTATGAGGTTGTTAGAGTGTTTCTAAGGTGATTGGTGTGGTTGCTAGGGTGTTCTGGATGGTTGCTAAGGGGTTGCCAGGTGGTTACTATGCTTTTGCTGAATTGTTCTGAGTGATTGCCAGGTCGTTGTTGGTTGGTAGGTGGTTGCTATGCATTTGCTGGGGTGTTCTGGGTGGTTGCTATGAGGATGTTAGAGTGTTTCTAAGGTGATTGGTGTGGTTGCTAGGGTGTTCTGGGTGGTTGCTAGGTCTCAAAAACGTTCTGGGTTCAATACAAGTTCAGCTGTATGTGCAGCATCTGTGTCATTATGTTGATCACCACAGAAAATAATTTCAGCTTGTGAAAACAAATCACATTTACAGTAACAATTACAGTGAGAGTCTGTGGGGCAAAAGACAATTACACAGAGAAAAGCAGTGTGTGTGTGTGGAGTTATACTCAAGTGTGTAAAGCTGGTAAACTAAACCGAGTTTACATAGTTTTCTCTGGTAATGGATGAAAAAACTGATGGTTGAACCCAAAATGTCCAACTAAAATGGCACTTATATGACTTTATTTACTTTTTTTCCCAGGAGTCCCTCTGAATTAAATGTTCTTCTGTTTGTTTGGATCAGTGTTGTACAAAAATCTCTGGTGTGTAAAAATGTTTTATGATCATTATACTCTTGTATTTGGAGCTGCAGGCAGGTTTTGTGGTCTGATGCTTTTTGTTATTAGTAATTTTTTAGGTTTCATGTTTTGAAACACGAGGGTCTTCTGAGAAATATGAGCCACGTCTCAGTGTTTTACCGCGGTAGATGAGCTTTAGGCAGGTTTAGGGCTGCGGTAAATCAGCGTCTGTTTAAGCCTGGACTCGATGCTCACACACTCCAGAAAGCTTTTTAAGTATTAACCAGAGCAGCGTTTGAGGAATGTGTGTGTTTGTGTCTGGATCCACTGAAGCCGGATCACATATTTCAGTGTTTAAGAGCCGGAATATCAGTGTTTCCGCCACATTTATAAAGTGTGCTGGAATAATGAAAACAACTTGAGCCCGTAAAGTGCATTTTTACTTTTAGATGGAGTCATAAATACACACACGCACGTCATGCAGTAATTGGTGGTTTAATGCTGCGTGACAGGTAACGTTTGTCTTTCTGAACTGGATCAGCATCATGTATGAACACACACTGCACATCCTCGTCATGTGCTGGTTCTTCTGATCCAAAACACAGACAGTTATAGCACATAATATTAGATCTCAGAGATGATTATCAGTCTGATATCACTGCATGCTTGTGTTTGTGCAGGACAAGGCAGGTCATTCCTGTTGCAGAGCATGTGTGTGTGTGTGTGTGTGTGTGTGTGTGTGTGTGTGTGTGTGTGAGGGAGAGAGAGAGAGAGAGAGTGTGAGTGTGTGTTTGTGCGTACATGCGTGTATGCATGCGTGAGTGTGTGTGTGTGTATGTAGAGTGTGTGTGCGTATGAGTGTATGCTTGTAAGTGTATGAGTGTGTGTGTGTGTGTGTGTGTGTGTGTGAGAGAGAGAGAGTGTGTGTGTTTGTGCGTACATGCGTGTATGCATGCGTGAGTGTGTGTGTATGTAGAGTGTGTGTGCGTATGAGTGTATGCTTGTAAGTGTATGAGTGTGTGTGTGTGTGCACGTGTGTGTGTGTGTGTGTGAGAGAGAGAGAGAGAGAGTGTGTGTGTTTGTGCGTACATGCGTGTATGCATGCGTGAGTGTGTGTGTGTGTGTGTATGAGTGTATGCTTGTAAGTGTGTGTGTGTGTGAGAGAGAGTGTGTGAGGGAGAGAGTGTGTATGTGTGTGTGTGAGAGAGAGTGTGTGTGTGCGTGCGTGCGTGTGTGTGTGAGAGAGAGAGAGAGAGAGAGTATGAGTGTGTTTGTGCGTACATGCGTGTATGCATGCGTGAGTGTGTGTGTGTGTGTGTGTAGTTGAGTGTGTGTGTGAGTGTCTGTGTGTGTAAGTGTATGAGTGTGTGCTTGTAAGTGAATGAGTGTGTGTGTGTGAAGGAGCGAGAAAGTGAGAGAGAGTGTGTGCATGAGAGAGAGAGAGAGTATGAGTGTGTGTTTGTGCGTACATGCGTGTATGCATGCGTGAGTGTGTGTAGTGTGTGTGTGTGTGTAAGTGTATGAGTGTATGCTTGCAAGGGTGTGTGTGTGGTGAGAGAGAGTGTGTGAGGGAGAGTGAGTATGAGTGTGTGTTTGTACGTACATGCGTGTATGCATGCGTGAGTGTGTGTGTGTAGTTGAGTGTGTGTGTGTGTGTGTGAGTGTCTGTGTGTGTGTAAGCTGTAAGTGTATGAGTGTGTGCTTGTAAGTGAATGAGTGTGTGTGTGTGTGAGGGATCGAGAGAGAGAGCGTGTGTGCATGAGAGAGAGAGAGAGAGAGAGAGAGAGTATGTGTGTGTTTGTGTGTTCATGCATGTATGTATGCGTGAGTGTGTGTGTGTGTGTGTGTGTGTCTGTGTGTGCGTGTAAGTGTATGAGTGTGTGTGTGTGAGTGTGAGAGAGAGTGCATGCGTGTGTGTGTGTGTGCGAGCGTACATGCGTGTGTGTGTGTGATTACAAAAAGTCGATGCACAGATAATTCAGTTTGTTTTGTCATCTCACAAATGAGACGACCAAGGCATTTTATTTGCTTTTAATTTGCAACAAATCAATGTGCTGTAGTTTGCAGCTGCGCGTCTCACACACACACACACACACACACACACACACACACACACACACACACACACACTCATACACACACACACACACACACACACACACACACACACACACACACACTCGTGGCGTTTGCTGTGAGATGGACACAATAAAACATCACACAGATGTAAAGCTGCAGTGTGTAAAACAGAACTGATAATGATTGTTTCCAAACAGGTTCATCAAACACATCCGGTTAAAAAGCATGTAATATTCTACATGATTTCTGCATCATTTAAAAAATTACAGCTACAATGATCTATACACTAAATGCACAAATTTGCATAGAAAACAGCTGCTTTTGAGTTGAAAATTACAGTATCTTCAATACTAAATAACTAAGTGCAGAAATAGGTTTCTAAACATTCAAAAATCAAGATGTATTTACTTTAGAAGCAAAATGACTTTTTCCTGAAGTGCAGCAGATGCTGTTTCTCCTCTGGATCTTCATGAGCTGCAGATGTGTAGTTGTTCCTCTGCCTGATTAGAGCAGGTCATGTGAGATCTTCACCTTCAGTCTGCATGTGTATTACACACTTGACGTTGTACATGATGAAGGTTTGGACTGGATCCCTGTGGACTCGCTGTGGTGATTATCTCACTGAACATGTGGAGCGTCTGTGTTCCATCAGAGTCAGCGTGGGCTTTCTTATGGATGCCTTACATACGTTCAATTATTGTTCACATTTTTGCATTTGAATTTTCAATGCAAATTTCAGCCCTGCACATCATGCATTTAAAAAAACACACACACACATATAGGGCTCTATCACACACCCGATGCAATGCAGCGCGAGTGTGTTTTGCTAGTTTCAGCCTGACGAAATGAATTTTAGCAAATGCATTTGCGCCCATCTGTGCCCAAGGGCTGCTGGTCTGAGAACCAGGTGTGTGTTCGGGAGTATTGATGGAGCGTTGCAGTTTTGAAGAACTGAAATAGACTGAGCCGTTGACCGACTGAAACCTGGTCTAAAGTCAATGGCGCAATATTTTTTTTGTTACCTAAAAAGAGCGTGTTAGTAATATGTGCTTATAGGCGGGTCCACAATGCACTACACTCTGCTTATTACACACACACTGTGCTTATTACACACGCACACACACACACACACACTCTGCTTAATACACACACACACACACACACACACACACACACACACACACTGTGCTTATTACACACACACACACACACACACACACACACTGTGCTTATTACACACACACACACACACACACACACACTCTGCTTATTATACACACACACACACTCTGCTTATTACACACACACACACACACACACACACACACACACTCTGCTTAATACACACACACACACACACACACACACACACTCTGCTTAATACACACACACACACACACACACACTGTGCTTATTACACACACACACACACACACTCTGCTTATTATACACACACACACACACACACACACACACACACACACACACACACACACTCTGCTTATTACACACATAAAGATGTGGAATCCGGCTTGTCCCGTAGATGGTCTTGCTTTAACCTCACACACACACACAGCTCACACACACACACACACACAGCTCACACACACACACACACACACACAGCTCACACACACACACACACACACACACACACACACACACACACACACACACACACACACACACACACACACACACACACACATGTGAGATGAGACTCTGATCAAAACACACCCATTACTCATTAAAGGGGTGGTATAATGCCCTTTTCACAAGATGTAAGATAAGTCTCTGATGTCCCCAGAGTGTGTGTGTGAAGTTTCAGCTCAAAATACCCCACAGATATTTTTATACAGCATGTTAAAGTTGTCACTTTTTGAGGGTGAGCAAAAACACACCGTTTTTGTGTGTGTTCCTTTAAATGCAAATGAGCTGCTGCTCCCGGCACAGGGGCGGAGCTTCAAGAGCTTGTGTGTGTGTGTGTGTGTGTGTGTGTGTGTGTGTGTGTGTGTGTGTGTGTGTGTGTGTGTGTGTGCGCGTGTGTGTTATCAGCTCCGATTACCTCACACTGAAAATTTCAAAATAAACCTTTTATGTTCAAACCGGAGTCAGACAATGATGGAGAGACTCAAGAAGAAGTGAAACATGTAGAAGCAACAGGACATTTCTGAATGTTAGTTGATGAATTTATGTAGCTGATGTATAATTATCTTCTAGTCATTGATTAGCATATTCTGTCTTGATAATCTATAAATCGTGTTCAGGGGGCGGGGTTTATGTAAATTTTAGGGTTGATGATGTCACTAACCCGGGAGGAATGTGGTGTAGTCTCTACCAGCCGTTTGTTGTAGTCCTTAAAAAGGGATTTCTGTAAAAGCAAATATCTCCCTTTGCTTTGAACTTTGAGCATTGTAACAGATGTTGTTTATGCTCAAACAGCAACATTACACACTAACTAAAGTTAGAAAAGTCAAATCATATTCAACCACCCCTTTAAGAGAATAGCGACAAAACACACCCATTACTCATTAAGAGAATAGAGACGACACTTTTAGACCAGCGCCGGGAGCGCCGACCATTTGTCCCGTCGTCAAACTAGCAGAAGTGGATTCGGACACGCTCTAAGTGAGCTTTAAACCATGCGCTTAGATCATTAAAATAGGGCCCTTGATCGTTTATAGGAAAGAATGTGTCATGTCAAAAAAAGTCAAATGAAAAGCAAATGTGTTTGTTTTGTTTTTGCAGGTGAACGAGGAGACCGTGGAGAGACTGGTGCTGCAGTATCCACACATTGTGTTCAGTACAGTGATGCAGGACTGTAAGAGAACGCTGGAACGAGCCTATCAGATGGGCTGGAGCCCTAACACATCCACGGCCTCCTAACACACACACACACACACACACACAAACACACACACCTGTCCATGACGCCACTGCAGAGTCATTATCATAACTATGCCGTTTATTCCGCCTTCCTTTATCAAATGACATTATGCAGCAGAAGCCTCAATATTGTGCTTTGAGTCGTTTGATTTGAACGTCAATGAATATGTTCATGCACACACACACACACACACACACACACACACAAATACACACACACACACTCACTCACTTGCACACACACACAGGATTCTGACATGCAGCACTGCATCCATTTACATTTACGAAACTCATCAGAAACTTGTTCAGCTCATATTTTGCTCTAAAATCGAGAGAGAGAAATAAGAACTGGCATTGTTTTTGTTTTTGCATTTTGCATTAGGGAAAAAAAGCTTTTTGGACCACAGGATTTTTGCATTTTGATATTTCCCTGCCACTCACATTAAGTGACGCATCTGGACGTTTCACATACATGTTATTTGTTTGTTATTCTCATTATTGTCAAAGGTGATTTTCATTAGAATCTCATTACTGAAACACACAAGAAAATCAGCGTAGAACAGATTCAACCATGATGTAGAAATACTTCAAATTAAGCATTATTGTTATTATCATTAATATTATTATTTGCATTGCAGTAATGATAATTTGAGGGTAAATGTTAATTTACATTAATTTTACATTTAATTCACTGCAAAAAAAAATTATGTTCTTCCTCAGTGTTTCTGTCTCGTCTCGTTCCAGCACAAGCATCTAATCATTATTAAATCAAGAGACATTTACTGGAGAAGAAGCAAAATGACTGAAGATATTAAATCTTGTTTAATGAGAAAAAAATGCACCAAAATTAAGTGAGTAGAAAAAATATCAAGAAAAAATATCTGCAAATGGGGTCAGAAAATTAACCTTCATTCAAAGGGAAAATAAGTTTATTTTTTTCATTTACTGAAGAAGCAAAATGACTTATTCTGGGAAAAAAAATAAAAAATAAATAAATATATATATATATATATATCTGCCAATTGGGTCAGAAAAATAATCTAGTTTTCCCTTGAATTAAGTTTGTTTTGGCCGATATTAAGCACAAACTCAATTATTATTATTATTATTTTTCTTCCAGAAATCTTCAGTCATTTTGCTTTTCACATAAATGTATCTTGTTTTAAGAGTGTTTAGATATTTGTGCTTGAAAACAAGACAAATGTGTATGTATTAAAAATAAAGTTGCAATGCAAAAAAAATCTGAATGGTCCAAAAAAAAAAAAAAATCCTAATTTTCTTCATGCAAAATATTTCTCTCTGGTGATTTTGGGGTGAATCTGTCACGTGACAGGTTTCATGCGAATCTCCTCTTTAGACTTCCGTTAGTTAGAGTTCATTTAGACACGTTACACTTTGATTAGAAATGACACCGTCTCTATTTCAGTGAGCGCTGAGAAGTGTGACGACGTGTTCGTGTTGTAGATCTAGACGTGGAGATCTATGGAAGGCCAAAAGGGCCAAAACGTGTGAAACTGTCATGTTTTGGCCCTTTTGGCCTTCCATAGAGATCAGGACGCGTGTTGTTGATTTCGTTTGAGATGACGTCGTTTACTCTTGTGAATCTGTAACCCTGTGGTTTGGAGTTTGTTTGGATGTAAACTGATTTTTGTGTTCAGTTTTTTGAGATATATCCACCATATGGAAGTTTGCATACCCTGTGAATATTTGATGATGATGATGATGATGATGATGATGATGATGGAGTGTGACCCATTAGAGATGCTGAGTTTGAAGTAGAGAGGTTAGTTACGTCACTCATCTACACGTCTTCTGTTTTCTCCTTCAGACGAGCAGGGTATTTTTATACGGTGTCCGTAGCGCTTGCTCGTGAATGCAGGAAGACTTTAGTTACAGTCTTGATCTTTTACTGTACTGGGGGATTTGAGTCAATTAAAAACCACGATTCTACTTCACGGGCTCCTGGTGTCATTTGAATCGAGCGAGTGTGTGTGTGTGTGTGTGTGTGTGTGTTTGAGAACGACTGACGAGAAGATCTGGATCTGCTGAAGCTTCATTTATTAAATGTTATGCTTTCTGATACTTAATTAAAATGCTGATTAACCATGTTTAATTCCAGAGATTTTAATTCCAAATTCAACTCAAAATGTGAAAAGTTTTCCGTTTCTCTCTGGGTTAAAGTAGTGTGATTTTTATTTCATTTGACATAAATAAAATAATAATAAAAACAATTGAGTAAAAATGATTCTACTTTATAAACGATATATATATATATATATATAGTATACATAATGACATATGTATATAAATGTAGAACTGTATGACATAAATATGTGTGTGTGTGTAATTAAATAATATACATAAATTTTTTGTTGCTATGGAGCTCAGTTTTTTATATACATTTATTATGTTTTTTTTATTTTTTATGGCAAACAAGAAGTTGACTATGTCATAAACAAATAGAATGAATATTTATTAGGTTTGTTTAAATCCACCCTAAAAAAAAAAAAAAATTCCAGAGATTTTATTCTAAATTCAACTCAAAATGTGAAAGGTTGATCATTTCTGTCTGGGTTATAGTAGTGATTTTATTTTATTTTACTTAAAAAAATAAAATAAAAAAAAAAAATATATATATATAGTGACATGAATACACGCGTGTAATTATATATCATTTTTATATAGAAACGTTTTATGTGGATATGAAGCACTTTTGAAATTATTTTGTTATGTTTTAATTTTTCTTGTTTATTTATTTATTTTTTGGTGGCGAAGAAGTTGACTACGTCATTAACTCAAATCATGATGGTATTAACTTGTTTTTTTTTCTGACAGGCTTTGAAATAGAACCATGTAAATACAATGAATTTTATAATCATTATAAGCCTTTTTTTTTTAAATATGTGTTTATGTTGTATTTATCTATTTAAATATTTGAACTGTAAAGTACTTTTACACTGTATTTTTGAACTGCATTTATATTATGCTGATTTAGCGTCATTTTATTGCACTATTTACTTTTACTGTATAGGCTACATTAATGAAAATCATCACTGAGAATAATGATAATCTCAAACAAACCTAAAACAATAACACACCTGGACAAGTTACAGTAATTAACTGTTCTTAATTGTCATGCAAGTGAAGTCATAGTTCAAAATGGTCCTAAAATCAGTTTAATTTTTGTTAAGCCAAATGCTTAAGCCAACTTTTGTTAAGCCAACTTTTTATTAATTTAGTTTTTTTTCTAATACTTTTTGTTTTGACAAAAACTTTTAAAAATAGGGTGAAATCATGCAAAAAACTTGCATTATTTGCTCTCAGATTTTTCTTTGAAATTAAATGCAGACATGAAGACTATGATCTGCGTGGTCTGTGATGATTTTGACTGACAATATTCAGTATTATAATAATATTGATTCGGCTGTTGATCAATTTGAAGTCCATTTTGAGGGTATTTGTGAAGGTTGAGAGCGTCTGATGAGAAACGGCCTTCACTCCAGTAATTAGATCTCTAAATATTCATGTGGTCATTAAACTCTGAGCGGGTTTTCAGAACCTCTGACCGGGAAGGACGTTTGTCCTGTCGGTGCGGACGAACATCTGAAAGTGTGTGAATCGTGATCAGAAATGCAGAAGAGTGCAGTGATGGGAATACCAGGGTACTTTCGGTATTGCAAAGTGTTTCTGGTTCTTCTCATGTGCTTTAATAATACGTTTGTTTTCCTCCAGACTTCTTGTCGGTTTGATGATGTCTGAGACATGAACTCAAGGCTGAACACTATTGAAGGCGATTGCCATTGTCATCTGGGTTTAACACACACGTCGTTCCTGAAGGCCAGATTGAGGGCTTTGAGAAATCTAGTTAGCTCGTCACCAGACACCGTGTTATCAAGCATACGGTTCATCAATATATACGTCTGGCCTTCTGTGTGTCAATGCAAAATACAGAATATTCATATAATATCGAACTCCATGCCTCTTGCTGGTCTGTTTCCCACATCTTTTATTATTTATTGTTGTTTTATTGTTATTTAAATTAAATATTTGTATTATATATACACATACATATACACACACGCTATTTATACTGTATATTTTATTGTATAAATATTGTTTTATATATAAATAATAATAAAAAATTATTGAAATTTAAATATTACCAATATAATTTAGGCCTGGAATTTATGTAGATCAGGGGTTATTAAATATACATTTCTCTACAGTATTTTTGCACGAAGTACATGATAATATTAGTAATGATTAATTAATACTTATTTAAACTAAATATTGTATTATATGCATATATATATATATATATATATATATATATATATATATATATACATATATATATATATATATATATGTATGTGTGTGTGTGTGTGTGTGTGTGTGTGTGTGTGTAAAACACTATTTATACTGTATATTTTATTGTATAAATATTGTTTTATATATAAATAATAATAAAAAATAATTGAAATTTAAATATTACCAATATAATTTAGGCCTGGAATTTATGTAGATCAGGGGTGATTAAATATACATTTCTCTACAGTATTTTTGCACGAAGTACATGATGATATTGGTAATGATTAATTAATACTTATTTAAACTAAATATTGTATTATATGCATATATATATATATATATATATATCATTGTTTTTTTGTTTTGTTTTAACATTTCATTTTTATTTAAGCGGTTCATCTATAAAAAATGATGTTCTTCCTCAGTGTTTCTGTCTCGTTTTCCAGAACAAATATCTGAACATTCTTAAATCAAGAGACATTTACTGGAGAAGCAAAATGTTTGAAGATATTAAGTCTTTGTTCAATGAAAGATTGATCAAAATTAAGCTCATTTATTCATTTTCCCTTTGAATTAGATTATTCTTAAGCATAAAGCATATTCTTCTTAAGCATAAAATCGCTTAATTTTGATACATTTTTCCTTAAACAAGTCTTAATATAATCAGTCATTTTGCTGCTTCTCCAGTAAATGTCTCTTGATTTATGAATGTTTAGATATTTGTGCTGGAAAACCAGACAGAAACACTGAGGAAGTTTCTTCCTCTTTCTTCCTCATGTTTTGGCTGTTCATGGAATGTGAGAAATGTTTTCCATCCATTTTTCTGGTCGTGTCCCGTGTTTTTCTTCGGTTCATACACTGTAAATGTGTTTTGCTCTGACTGAACTTCTCGATTAATAATGGATGTTTCCTCAAATTCGCCTCTGACTTCCTCAAAACCAGAGTTTGGAAAATCCCGTCCATCCGACATCAGCGTCCCGACTCTGGGATTCAGAAACCCGTAGACGTGAGGAGGACGAGGCTTTTGAACTGATTTTTATAGCTTTATTAATCATATTTCTTGCTTGACTTATAGATCCAGTGGCTCTCAGGTGTGTAATCTGAAAGGAGGAAATATGTTAAATGTAAAATAGTTTAAAAATGTTTTTAAAGATAAACTTTGATGTTGGCTTGAGAAAGTAGTTTTAAAGTTTGAAGGTCAGACAGATAGACGGATGGATGGATGGATAGATGGATGGACGGATGGATGGATGGATAGATGGACGGATGGATGGATAGATATTGATATTGATAAACCATTTAACGGCATGCATTAAAGATTACATTAATGCATTTACATTATGTTTAAGGCTGCATTTTATTGCATCTCTTGCATTCCCTGGGAATCAAACCCATGACCTTGGAGTCGCTGGTTTAATCTGAGTCTCTTTAAACTGTTGTTTATGCTTATACAGCAATACAATGTAAAGAGTGAAATATTTCCTTTAGCTTATGTAAAGCACTACACTTGCAACACTGAGGTCATAGGTTCGATTCCCATGGGATGGAGTGAAATGATATAAATGTATTGCTTGAATCACTATAATGCATACAGTGAATGTAAACTACAGTCATGTTGAATAGCAGTGTCTATGAGACTCCTTTATAAATCATATTTAGTATTGAATGCCATCATAGTGTGTTTCTACCCTCGTTGATTGACAGACTGCAGCAGGTTGTGTGTGTGAGACCCCTGTGGTTGTGTTAATCACGCCGGTAAAGGTAGAAGGTTAATGAATCTCTCACCGCACATTCACATGCTTACAGTAAGTTGACATTTGTTGCTCTTTCCTTTGCTTTTTTTCTTTATGAATGTAAAAACCCTGTGAAAAATGCCCTGATTTTCATGCAGGACGAGTCGCTCCTATGCAGATCTGGGAACGGGTGACATTTCAAAGTACTTATTTGTGCAAATCTTTGTTTTAGATTGTAAAGGTCACAGAATGAGTCCCACTTTCTTCATTTAAATAGAACACGAGGAAAACATGCAAAACCCGTCGTCACCACACCGGTGTGTGTGTGTGTGTGTGTGTGTGTGTGTGTGTGTGTGTGTGTGTGTGTGTGTGTGTGTGTGTGTGTGTGTGTGTGTGTGTGAGTGAGTGTGTGTCAGTGAGTGAGTGTGTGTCAGTGAGTGAGTGAGTGAGTGAGTGAGTGATTGTGTGTATGTGTGAGTGAGTGAGTGAGTGAGTGAGTGAGTGTGTGTATGTATGAGTGTGAGTGTGAGTGAGTGAGTAAGTTTGTTTGTGTGTGAGTGTGTGTGTGTGTGTGTGTGAGTGTGTGTGTGTGTGTGTGTGTGTGTGTGTGTGTGTGTGTGTGTGTGAGTGTGTGAGTGAGTGTGTGTGTGTGTGTGTGTGTGTGTGTGTGTGTGTGTGTGTGTGTGTGTGTGTGTGTGAGTGAGTGAGTGAGTGAGTGAGTGAGTGAGTGAGTGAGTGAGTGAGTGAGTGAGTGAGTGAGTGAGTGTGAGTGAGTGAGTGAGTGAGTGAGTGATTGTGTGTATGTGTGAGTGAGTGAGTGAGTGAGTGAGTGTGTGTATGTATGAGTGTGAGTGTGAGTGAGTGAGTAAGTGTGTTTGTGTGAGTGTGTGTGTGTGTGTGTGTGTGTGTGTGTGTGTGTGTGTGTGTGTGTGTGTGTGAGTGTGTGAGTGAGTGTGTGTGTGTGTGTGTGTGTGTGTGTGTGTGTGTGTGTGTGTGTGTGTGTGTGTGTGTGTGAGTGAGTGAGTGAGTGAGTGAGTGAGTGTGAGTGAGTGAGTGAGTGAGTGAGTGAGTGAGTGAGTGAGTGAGTGTGTGTGTGTGTGTGTGTGAGAGTGAGTGAGTGAGTGAGTGCGTGAGTGTGTGTATGTATGAGTGTGAGTGTGAGTGAGTGAGTGAGTGTGTTTGTGTGAGTGAGTGAGTGTGTGTGTGTGTGTGTGTGTGTTGTGTGTGAGTGAGTGAGTGAGTGAGTGAGTGAGTGCGTGAGTGTGTATGTGTGTGTTGTGTGTGTGTGTGTGTGAGTGAGTGAGTGAGTGTGTGTATGTGTGAGTGAGTGAGTGAGTTTGTGTGTGGTGTGTGTGTGTGTGTGTGTGTGTGTGTGTGTGTGTGTGTGTGTGTGTGTGTGTGTGTGTGTGTGTGTGTGTGTGTGTGTGTGAGTTCATCTGTACAAATCGTCACATGATCAGTGACACACATTTACTTGCATTTAATGGTCACAAAATTTCATCTTACATTACGACCTTACTTTTTGACGCTTTTTACTTTATTTCCCGGTTTATCATTGATTATTAAAGTAATTGATTTTGTCCTTTTTCCCCCGTTGAACACTCAAGAAGATATTTTGAACATTTTTGTCCCTAAAATGAAAGTCAACATTTATTAAAATGCGTCTCCTTTTATGTCCCACAGAAGAAAGAAAGTCAGCGGCAGAATTTACACAGTGAACTTTGAAAAGAAGAAAATAATGGTTCTCACATTACTTATCTTTATTAGCAATAGCAGAAATCTCCATTAGTTTTAAATGAACATCCGTTTAGCAGTTCATTGACTTTAACTCTTCGTTCCTCACCGTTTGTCCTCTGACATTTCTGACTGTTTTCACTGCAAAACATATTTAAATGTAATTTTTACTTAATTTTGATACATTTTTCATTAAAGTGGTGGTATAATGCCCTTTTCACATGATGTAAAATAAGTCTCTGATGTCCCCAGAGTGTGTGTGTGAAGTTTCAGCTCAAAATACCCCACAGATATTTTTATATAGCATGTTAAAATTGTCACTTTTTGAGGGTGAGCAAAAACACACCGTTTTGTGTCTGTTCCTTTAAATGCAAATGAGCTGCTGCTCCCGGCACAGGGGGCGGAGCTTCAACAGCTTGCACTCACACACATGCACTGAAAATTTCAAAAACTTTTAGCCTTTTATGTTCAAACCGGAGTCAGACAAAGATGGAGAGACTCAAGAAGAAGTGACAACATGTAGAAGCAACAGGACATTTCTGAATGTTAGTTGATGAATTTATGAAGCTGATGTGTAGTTATCTTCTAGTCATTGATTATATTCTGTCATGATAATCTATAAATCGTGTTCAGGGGGCGGGGTTTATGTAAATTTTAGGGTTCATGATGTCACTACCCCAGGAGGAATGTGGTGTAGTCTCTACCAGCCGTTTGTTGTAGTCCTTAAAAAGTGATTTCTGTAAAAGCAAATATCTCCCTTTGCTTTGAACTTTGAGCGTTGTAACTTTGCAGATGTTGTTTATGCTCAAACAGCAACATTACACACTAACTAAAGTTAGAAAAGTCAAATCATAATCAGCCACCCCTTTAAACAAGACTTAATATCTTCCTCAGAAACACTGAGGAAGAACATCATGTTTGCATTGTTTATGAACCATTATTAGAATAAAAAACATTAATCCGACTTCACGTTTGTGTTTGATGGAAAGGCGTTTAATACACAGAAGCTCAAAGTAAACACATGATGGTGATATAGTGAATTAACAGCTAACTCGTTCAGCTTCATTTTCTGAGAGATTCTCAATCTTCATGTGGCTCGTTTTAAAACAGGAACCTTGACCGTATGAAGCTGGATGTTCCTCTGATGTTCCTCTGATTAATGTTCATGAAGAACAGCTGAAGCTCCGGTCGACGTCCGGACTCTTCTGAGATGGATTGTTTAGTATCCGTCGTCTTTGTAATCGTGTTTATTTTGTGTTTTAAATGAACGTGTTTATCGCACAGGCTGAAATATGAGCTCAATATCAGCTTGAGCTTCACATTCAGATCAATATAATAAGCCGTCTCGCACTCATCCAGCGACTTTTGAGGAGAAATAATTGAATTTCACCGTCAGCAAGATGAATAGTTTCATAACACAGATTGTGTTTGAAGTCCATTTGCGACGTTTGTGAGCATTATATGCGTGTTGAGGATGAATGTCATTAATGAAGCACTTTAATAGTTTGATAATGAGGCTCAGTGACACGCTGTGTCCATTAAACTACATTATCTGAAGGATAAAACACAACGCTGTGAAACACACTCAAGACAGCAATTCGTGTTATAATATCAGCCTCAAACAAAAGATCTTAATGAATGTCAAACACGGGTCAGATGTTGCTGTCAAACTCAAATATTCTCATGTTTGATATCTAAATGCTCATCTGAACTCAGCATCGCTATTAAAATGTGCTGAAGTAAAACTCAGCTGAAACTCATGAAAGGATCCGGCTTGTATTTCACTCTCTTTAATCATTTCAACACAAATCTCAGTGTCCAGACTGAGCTCGAGTAATGAGATTATAGTAATGGAAATGGAGGATGGATGTGCTTGTTTCTCCACATAAACATCCGAAAAATAGACTTCATTTTCTTTATGCTAAATTATCATTTATTTCTTCAGGTTTTGGGGTGAAATATTTGACCTGAACAGGTGAGATTCACAAATTCAGCCTTTTCTGACTCTAATTCTTGCTCTTTTAGTGGTTTTCTTTAAAATTATTTTCTGTGCGTGTTTCTTTTAGGTGAAATTTACTGTAAAAAAAACAAACTATGGATACAGGATTAAGACTTATCTTAAATTTACAGTAAATAAATAAATAATGTCAATATACCAAACTGCTCTAATCTTTCTTGTTACCTAATATACTGACAACCACCTTAAAATGACAAAATCATGAATAAAGTTCATCATAAGTAGCTTTTCCACAGGCTAAAATAAATACTAATATATGATTTATGTTTGATAACACATGTGAATAATGCAATAAACAGTCATTAAGCAACACAAGATGTGCATTACTGATTAGAATAAAAAGAAACATAATTATTAAAATGAAAAATCACTGTAACCGGGAATTAGAAATGCCACAGGTTTATGGTTTTCTGCTGTAAATTATAAGATGACGTGTACTTTTTCACTTCCACAAACTGTAAATTTACTGTAAAATTACACAAAATATCCCTGTAGATATATTACAGTTTTGCACCATATAAAGGGAACTTATTGTTAACCAATGAATGGTTTAATAGCATTTTAGTCTTTTGCCGTTACAATTTTTACAGTAAAAATTGTTCAGCTTAAAAACTTCAGTTGCCGTCTTAAATTTTTAGGTGTATGCTGTACAAGTCACATTTTTTTGCTTAGTTGAAGCATGTACAGTACTGTGCAAAAGTCTTAGGCATGTTAATACCCCCCCCCCCCCAAAAAAAATGGTTTTAAGTCAGTTATTTCTATCTTTTGCTGTAGTGTGTCAGTAGGAAATATCAGTTTACATTTCCAAACATTCTTTTTGCCATTAATTGTAATAATCCAGTGAGATTTGTGTATGCACAAGGAGTCTGACAACAGCCGGTCTGATCTGATCTCTCCATCATCGAGTCCGTCTGTGATTACATGAAGAAACAGAAGAAACTGAGACAGACTAAATCCAGAAGAACTGCGGGAACGTCTCCGAGACGCTTGAAGAAACCTTCCTGTGTGCAAGTGTAGCCTACAAGCCGTTTCAAACGCAAAGGGTCGTTACACCATATATTGATTTGATTTAATTAATAGAAGTTAAATCATAAATAAATTCAATTTGTGATTTTATTTTTGAAAGCATTCTCACTTTACAGCATTTTAACACAAGTGCCAGTGCTTTTCACTGTAGCTTTGCAGGAAGGTTTCTTCAAGCGTCTCGGAGACGTTCCCGCAGTTCTTCTGGATTTAGTCTGTCTCAGTTTCTTCTGTTTCTTCATGTAATCACAGACGGACTCGATGATGGTGAGATCAGATCAGACCGGCTGTTGTCAGACTCCTTGTGCATACACAAATCTCACTGGATTATTACAATTAATGGCAAAAAAAAATGAAGTTGGTTAAATGGTTAAACAGGGTGGTGATGGCGCAGTGGATAAGACACATGCCTTTGGTGTGAGAGACCCGGGTTCGAATCCACTGTGCGACACCAATGTGTCCCTGAGCAAGACACTTAACCCCTAGTTGCTCCAGAGGCGTGCGACCTCTGACATGTATAGCAATTGTAAGTCGCTTTGGATAAAAGCGTCAGCTAAATGAATAAATGTAAATGTAAATGTAAATGTAAATTATTTTAACGAGTTAAAGTAATGGTTGACTTATTGATCATATACGTTTTTACAGAGCAGATCGGCATGATCAGACACTTCCATATTTTCTTCTGAAAATGCTTTCTTTACTCTTCCTTCTGTGTTTCTATCCTGCGAGCTCAACTCTGTGTGTGACTCGTGCTCATTTGGCAAAGAGAAGTGTGTGTTTGTGTGCGAGAGAAAGACTCGGATCTATTAAATCAGACGGTGAACATCAAACCGGTCTCTGAACGCTCGTCCATCCCTTTCATCCAATCGATTCCTCCAGCCCTGTTAGAGCGCTCAGGTTTATGTCAAACGGCTTCATGTTAAAGCTTTTGTTCAAACACACACACTTCTGTGCTTCGTTTGTGCGTTTCAGAGTCTCCAGCAAACGGAAATCCATGGTTTCATGAGTTCAGAGCATCAGTCGCTCATGCTGAAGATAAATGTGACGCTACAAAACCTCGAATGAAAAGCTCAAACAATGCAAAACCCCATCAATGCATTCATATCTGACAGAGCTATTGATCTGACAGGAGCGAGACGTTATTTCAATCACTGAATTATACTGTCAAATCTCAACCCATCAGAACATTAAAATAATCGTCTAATAAAACACAAACTCTTTATGCTCGTGTGTATCGATCAGCATTTTTGGTGTTCCAGTAAATATAGGCCTATATAGACCCGGTTTGATGTTGGAAATGCGTCCCGTAAAGATAAAGGCAATTGGGAAATGGATGGTGGCTTTTAGTTCAGTAAGTGGACGAGCGTTTGGCCGTCGCTCTGGTTCTGAAATGAGCCGTCGTATAAACCCTTATTTCTGCTGCAAGCCCAGACGTGGGTTCATGTGGTTTGATCCAATCATTGCACACAATGCTTTTACAGAGGACGGATCGGCGGGTCGAGCGGATGTCAATTGTGTAGCAATTTTCCACCGGCGAAACCTGAAGTCTTCTGTAATTCGACAACAGTTTGAGGCGCGAGAACCACACAATCCCGTATTTTAGCTGTAATGTGATTTTCTGTTCCTGCTGTTTCCTTGCAGCATCTGAGCTATAACCAACACCCTCATCATCATCATCATCATCATCATCATCGTCTTGATCTTGTTCTGCGGTTCATATGCAAACGCTGGTAATGTCATCAGGATAAACGCTTGTTTTCTTCTCCACACAGCAGGAGTTTGCTTCAAAAGAGCTTTTGTTTGTCGGATAAGGAAACATCTCTCCTTGGTTTTGTTCTCTGATACGCAGGAGCTCAAATGAAAGACTCGTCTCGTGGACACACGCACACTTTATGACAGCTGAGGTTTTCTCTAAAGGCTCATGATCTAAGAAGCCCAAACACACCATCCTTTAAAGCTCACACTCTTCTTACTAAAACACCAACACACCAGTGTTATTTTACTATTTTTTGGCTATATTTATTCAGATTTTGAATAGCATTTATATTTTCAGTAGTAGCTATACATTTTATTTATTTTTTAGTAATTTTGTGCTTTTGTCATTTTTGTTTCTTTTTTTATATTTCTCAGGTTTTTTATTTAATTTCAGTTTTATTTACAATTTTAGTCATTTTAGTACTTCAAGGCAAGGCAACATTTATGACTTCATATAATATGTATATTTTATTATTATTATGTATATTTTATTGTATTAATATTTTTATATTCTAACTTCAAGTACCAAAAGTAATGTTAATAGTGTATTTTTTTTTATTAACAATAACAATAACAACAGTGGTCAGTATTAAGTGCATTTATATTGTGCATGTAAGCCATTTTCATTAGTTTTTCAAATCTATTTCTTACTTTCTTTTATTTCCATTTTAGCTTTAATAATTTTAGTACTTCAACTTAATTGCCAAGGTAACATTTACATTTTTTTAAATTTCATTCCAGGTGTTCATTTCTAATATTTTACACTTTATTTTATTTGAGCTTTATTTCAATTATATGGAAAACAATTTCTAGTAGTTTTAGTTAAAAACAACAACAATGCAAAAGCGCAGAACAGTTTGTCTGTGTCAGAACAAGCCGGATCCGAATCTGCTCCTGTTTTATCCCGTCATTTCTCCTCATGCGCCTCATAACAAATGTATGACCTATGCATTTGTTTCATGAAATATCAATATAAATATAGCCTCGAGCTAGAGACGTGGCCAAGCATGGCCTACATTTTAGTAAACACAATGACTTGAAGGTCAACTGAGGAACATTATGATGTATGGTGAAATTAAATAAATAAATAAACCAAGTATATTTTTTTGTGCTGTTAAAATTTTTCTTCATCCTTCATTTTTGTGTGGGTCATAAGGGATTTTTTCCACCATAACCTCTAGCCTGAAATCACATTAAAACATTGATTATTGTAAATGCATGAAATTCACCATTGTGCTTCATATTTTGCCATTATCTTCCTAACTACTAAATCATCCTAGTCTTTCCTTTCTCTTTAATTCCCAAACAATGCAACAGAACTAGATTGCTCCCAATCACATGCTGTTTACAGTGAATCTGTTGTTTTAGTGGGATTGATCTGGTTGTGTTGCATTTGCTGTGTCCTAATTGATCAATGATCTGAAAAGATGCCTTCTAAAAAACATTCAGTGGCCAAAAAACAGTGGCTGGAAAACATTGGCTGTGAAAAGTTGGCTAGATGTTGAGGTTGAATATACTGAATGGAGTGTATATTCACTTGCATTATTTATACACTCTTAAGAAAAATAGAGTACTAAATAGAACCCTTTTTATAAAGTTCTGTAAAGACCTTTGAAAGTGTCATATAGGACCTTAAAAGCCTCTGTAAAAACAAATTTTCATGATTTGTAATCACAACATTTTTTTCTTTTGTCAAATCAACTTAGATAATTTATGTGGTTCAGATAACACAATATTTTGAGTTTCTGATGATTAAACCAATCTCCTTCATTGTATTAACTCAATTTTTCAATTTTAATGAACTTAAAATTTGAAGGTTACTTAATTTTTTAAGTTAAACCAAGAATATGTTTTACAGTGTAACACTTAAACATTGGCTGTGAAAAGTTAGCTATTCACTTTGTGTTTGTTCTCTGATCCGATGAAGAAAACACCAGGTGTAAATGCCCTCCGAAACGCATTGAAACCGATTGCAATCCGATCACACAAACCACTTCAGATTGTTTAAAAGTAGTCAGACTAAATGTGACCCTGGACCACAAAACCAGTCACATGGGTCCATTTTTGGAAATTTAGATTTATTGATCATATGAAAGCTGAATAAATAATCTTTCCATTGATGTGTGGTTTGTTATGATAGGACAATATTTGGTCGAGATACAACTATTGAAAATCTGGAATCTGAGGGAGCAAAAAAATCGAAACATTGAGAAAATCTCCTTTAAAGTTGATCATTTATGTTGGCGATTGTGCTGCATTCACTCACACAAATACATGTTTTATATATTTACGGTAGGAAATTTACTAAATATCTTCATGAAACATGATCTTTACTTCATATCCTAATGATTTTTGGCATAAAAGAAAATTCGATAATTTTAACCCATACAATGTATTGTTGGATATTGCCACGAATATCCCCGTGCGACTCGAGACTGGTGACGTGATCCAGACACACATGATCTTAGTGTTGATGCCGCTCTTTCTCCTATCGCAAAAAATAAACTGATAAATAAAATGCAGGTCATATCTGTTGCTTTCGCATATAATTTGCATATTGAATTTGCATATAGTTCTGGATTTGAAGATTTCCTGTATGTTTTGCGGAGACACATTCATGTGGCCGAGTGTAAAAGGAACAGTTTTAACAAATCGGAGAGTAAAAACTCATGAAAAATATAGTGTGACATGTTTCTAACTTCCCATCGCAGTTTCTTCTCCTTAACCTCTTCCCGTTTCGCACCCTTCATCTCTCCACAAACACTGATGGGAAATTGCCTCTGACCCGAAGAAATTGCATTAGAGCCGTTATAAAGTCGTTGAGAGAGGATCAGACCGTCCTCCAAAGTACATACATATTTAATTTCTCCACACACACCATCAAAAACTCAAATGATGGAACAATGTTTGTGTCTGGTCTCCCAGCGATAGAAGACAAATCGACTGGGCAAGAACATTGCGGTCGAAGGCTTTGGCAGAAAACTCTTACGCTTCAGTTGAAGATTTCAGAGGTGATGTTTTTCTTTATGGATATGATAAATGATTCTCTGGATGACTGATGTTCATAAGCACATCCACCATGATCTGAGCCTGTATACACACTTCAGTATTCCTCATCAGTCAGGGTTAGTGATTTGAACAAACCCCGTACAGTAATTGTTAAACCAGTAATAGCATGTAACTCATTCGTCACAGGAAGCACTATGGCAAGCTGACTGAAAACAAGTTGATTATTATAAATATGCTTCTATATTTTGCTGAATTCTCTCTTACAAATAAATATTCTTTATTGGCATTGAAGTTTTAACATTAATGGAACTTTCCTTTTCCTTTCCAATGCACAAAAGGCTCTTTATAGTGGAAAAAGTGGGTTATTTTAAAAAATGTTCACTGAAAGCTTGTTTGGCATTGATGCAAACATTCTGGAACTT
Source organism: Squalius cephalus (assembly GCF_949319135.1). Taxonomy (NCBI): domain Eukaryota; kingdom Metazoa; phylum Chordata; class Actinopteri; order Cypriniformes; family Leuciscidae; genus Squalius; species Squalius cephalus. Next base: position 1,494,038 of record NC_137137.1, read on the forward strand.
TTACTTTTAAAAGTATTTAGAAAAAAGTTAGTGGAAACAGTAAATATTCATATGTGCTGTGTGTTTATGCAATATGTTCTCAACTCAAATGTCAATTTGATCCCCTAATGTTGAATTAATCCCTTATTAGGGTTCATTCAGCCTATGCTTTTATTCTGTACTTATATGAGTAAAAACACTCTTGAGTTTTCAATTCTTGTGTTTAACTTAAAAACATATATTAATTGCAATTAAATATTTTAATCTAAGGACTTTGATTATAATGCATTATACACACCAGTGTTGTTTAATTTTTATTATAGTTTTATTCATATTTTGAATGAGCTTTTATTTTATATATTTTTTGTTACTTTTTTAAATATTACTATTTAGATTCAATTTATTTTTATTTCAGTTTTAGTTCCATTTCACTTAAATTTATTTCAGTTTATTGCCAAAACAGCATTTCTTATTTCTAGTTTAGTTTATTGCAGCTTTATTTCAATTAGCATGTTTTTTAATAGTGTTAGTTAACGATAGTAACTGGTACATACAGACAGTCTCTCGCTAGAGGAGAGAAATGTGACGATTCTCAGGGTCTCCTGCAAATGTGGGCGGGGCTTGATTTTGTCCGTGGGGAATTGATTGGATGGTTGTGGTTTGCTATTGGCTGATCTCATGTGAGTGACAGGTTGCCCCGCCCACATCATCAGAGAAGAGAAGAGATGCTGCAAGAGGAACTTATTCTCATTCAAGATAAAAAGATTAATGATGTGTACAGATCAATCATTTAGAATAAACACTGCAATATTCAAAAAAACAATAAGAATTGTTAATTTTGATATTCTACCCGGATACCCAAAGCTACGGCTTTATTGAAACTGTCTCCATGCGGCGGCTCAGTCTCTGAGATAATGGAGTTTAGTGACTCGAAGTCCAGCTGTAATCTCATAGATGAGAGTGACTGAAACTGTCACTGCGGAACGAGAGAGAGAGACACGATGAGGAGAGAAATGTAATATCGCTGAGAGACAGAGCAGTTAAAGGCCAATTTGTGTGTCCAGATCTGGAGGAGCCACTACATCTACTGATGGAGGCGTTCGAGACGAGATTCACCTCTGACTGCGTCACCGTCCTCCATTACAGGCACATCACACACAATCTCTCAGTGAGGGCCATGCTATTCAGCAAAAACACTGCGCCTCAGAACATATACAGTTACGGTTTGCTTTAATATTGTTTAAAGTTATAAAAAGGAAGCTGGATTTTGTCATTGTGATGAAAATGTGTTTATCAGGGTTAAACTCACTGCCATGAGTCTATTGGTAAAATGGGTTTATTTCAAGATTTAAGCAAAAATTTAGTCATATATATTTTTTAAATGTCATATTGCAGTATTTATAAATGATTTATCCATGCACATCATTATTGTGTTAAATTCATGTTCCTGGTGATCTTGAATGAGAATAAGTTCCTCTTGCAGCATCTCTTCTCTTCTCTGATGATGTGGGCGGGGCTACCTGTCACTCACATGAGATCAGCCAATAGCAAACCACAACCATCCAATCAATTCCCAACAGGCAAAATCAAGCCCCGCCTACATTTGTTCTTCTTCCAGAAGCGTTTCACTCGGATATATGGTACAAAAGACTAGCATAACTTCTGTTTCATGACGACTTCAATGTTTTCGAGTATTTTTACAATGCATGAAACTTTTTTGGCAACTAGCTGAAATAAAATGTTTACTTTTTTTATGTATTTTATTTCAAGTAACACTTTTTTTTTTTAAAGTGCAATAAGGAAACTGAGTCTTTGTATGAATATTAACCTTGTTTTACTTTTCCAGTTTCCCTCAGACTGAACATCATAAACAGAAACACATGAACACAGATAAAGTGAGATTCCTGTCGGGGTTTTGTGCAGCAGGTCAAAGTCTGTGATGTGTGTGTCTGTGTGTAAATGGTCACATTGCCAGACGAGCTGAATAACAAGAGGACTGACTGAGAAATGAAGATGAGACGAGCGAGACTGCAGATAAAGAGTTAATCCACAGGTTTGACCTTCTGGAGTCCGATGCTCAGATGCTCAGATTAAACTGCTGATTCACTCTCAATCCATCAGTCTGAGAGATCTGTGTGAGGTAAACACACGCTGTTCACCTTCAAATCAACACGTTCTTCGACTGTAATCATAGTTTCCAACAAAACATTACAGTTAAAGCTACAATATGTGTTTTTTTCTAACCTCTTACAATAACAAAGGCGTAGGTTGATGACGCATAAGTGGAATTACGGAACTTGACTTCATGCCGATCTAATAATGTTTATGGGTGAATGCACTGATGTGACTGTGGTGAAGCAGGGCGCTAATGCTAATGAGAGACAGATATCAGCGCCACACGCGAGTCCCGCGGATATAAAGAGATGAGGACATTTCATTCTACCGAACGCTAGTGCTGAATAATACTCACACTGGTCAGTTTATTAGACGAATGAAACTTGTGAGGGAACGCAGCGCTGTTTCACTCGCTCTACACTATCACACTAAACTGCATTTGAGTGTGTTAAAGGCAGGGTTCTCAAGTTTTATCAAAAGCTTGGAGTGAGATCACATGCAGTTGGGGGAGGAGCCATAATGGAGCCACGCCCCCATTTGTCCCCGCCCCCCAATTTTACCCAAATTAACCAGCACAAATTGAAATTATAACAATTGGTAAATCTGATAAATGACAGAGCAATTCATCACATCAAATATACTCTTTAATGTTATATTTCAAAACTACAAATAAGTTATACAAAAATTACAAAAATATAACAAATTTCTCCAAACAGTTTTTGAAAAACAAATATTTTTGCATTTTGAATGTGTCTAGTCGAAATGGTATAATGATTTATTGTGTGGTGGGACATTGTGAACAAATGACATACTAGAGTATTATTAAGGTGTGTGTGTATGTGTGTGTGTGTGTGTGTTTGTGTGTGTACACAAGAGTACACACTCCAGCTTATGAAATGTGTTTTGTGTTGTAAGTGTTTGAAAAATACAAATGCAATGGCAATGATTAATGTATGTTTTGACAGGATATAAAATATTACCCAGAGCACTCTGCTTTAATACATGTAGCCTTAATGTAACTAGAAAGACTATTAATACAGTATAATGTATAATTTAAAATAAAATAAAATAAACAAATTTAAATGTATTTAAAATAAAATGAAGAAATACATCTTCATTCCTTCCCATACCCACTAACATTTCCCCTTAGTTTCAGATAACGTAAGCTAGCCAAACTGAGCCAAAGCTTCTGGCCTGGTTGCAAAGTAGTTGTAGAGTTTTTGACTGCATCAATAGTAATGTATACGATGGGCTATATATTAAATGTTCTGGCCTAAACATGTTAGACGAGCTTTCTTCCAACTTACCTTCTCCATCATTCACGAGTGTTCGCGCGATGTTGTTGGTTACCTAGTAACGAACGTACGGCGGCCGAGAATGTTCCGTCAACTTCCGTGTGTTCGCGACTTCGCGCATCTGTGTTGCCTATTAACGAACGCAATCTGGCCGAAATACGTGCTGGCGGCAGAAAACTTCACTTTGTGTGCCCGCGCCTCGTATACAACGTTATATATAAAGCTTGCAGGACAACTTGGTTGACATTGCCTTTTTAGCGTGAGAAATACACGGTGTGGCGTGTGAGCGTGTGAACTGGTTGAATTGCGTGTGTCTCACGGCCAATGCATGAGACTTGAGAACCCTGGTTAAAGGGATAGTTCACTTTGAAATAAAATTTTGGTATGTTTTAGCTTACCTCAAGGGCATTCAAGATGTAGGTGTCTCTGTTTCCGCAGTAGTTTCAATTTTGATATTTTTAGGTCAAACCGTTCTGGTCTGTCAGTCATATAATGCAGGTCTATGGTCACTATCTGAAAGAACATGCACAGAGAAGTCCAAATTAAACAATTCCCCATCGTAAGTACACATTGATGGCCTAAGACACCAAACGAGCGGTTTGTGTTAGAACAGTATTTATATCGTTTTTACCTCTTGTACACAACCACGTCCAAGTGGCCAACTTTCTGGCGCTTGCGCAGACTAAGCCAGAACGTGCACACACGTCACCAGGGCCGGAGTGGGGCCACTTTTTCCATGGTGGAATTCCAAATTAGCAATTAATGTAGTTTGTATTAATACCACGGGTTAACAAATAATGTAGCTTAAAGGTTAAATAATAATTCACTTAGACTTTAAGCAATTGCGACTTTATATCACACAATCCTGACTCTATAGCCTATCTTGCAGTTCTGACTTTATAACACGCAATTGCGACTTTATATCACACAATTATGACTCTATATCGACTTTATTTCACACAATTCTGACTTTATATGTCGCAATTCTGACGTTATAACACGCAATTGCGACTTTATTTCACGCAATTCTGACTTTATATCTCGCAATTCTGAGAAATAAAGTCAGAGATGTAAACTCGCAATTGTGAGATAAAAAGTCGCAATTATTCTGTGGCGGAAACAAAGCTTCCATACCTCCTGGCCTCTTCCTCCCATCCATCCTCCCTGACGCGTACCGTACTGTAGGGCCGGCCCAGCTATCGGTAGGCGCCGGCGGTGGACCCAACCAACTCTAAAGGAGGGGAGGGGAGAACTCCCTCACATGGTACAACCCATGCAGAGGCTGCGCGCTGCGGTGTCAGAATGCGGAACATGTGTATCCTAATGTAACTAACGTGACATTGAAATGTAAAAAAAAAAAAAAAAAAAATCCTCGACCGGCCCAAAAGTGAAGCGGCCCACAGGGAATTCTCCCGATTCTCCCGATTACCCACTCCGGGCCTGCACGTCACACACCAGGAAGCACGCGCGCCCTCAGATCACTTGGACGTGGTTGTGTACAAGAGGTAAAAACTATATAAATACTGTTCGTTTTCTCACACAAACCGCTCGTTTCGTGTCTTAGGCCATCAATGTGTACTTACGATGGGGAATTGTTTAATTTGGACTTCTCTGTGCATGCTCTTTCAGATAGTGACCATAGACCTGCATGATATGACTGACAGACAAGAACGGTTTGACCTAAAAATATCAAAATTGAAACTACTGCGGAAACAAAGACACCTACATCTTTGATGCCCTTGAGGTAAGCTAAAACATACCAAAATTTAATTTCAAAGTGAACTATCCCTTTAAAGTTATAATGTTATTCTGTGTGTTAGTTTGTCTGTATAAGAGCAGTGATTGAGATCAACATTAGAATAACACACTGATCATATTCTAACATTTCATCATGATGAGCTGTATAACATTGATTAGTTTTATGTACATTTGCGCGTCTCTGTCGAGTGGAAGTTAGCCGCGGACGCTAGCTCTCGGCATCTCGAAAACGCCACGCTGATATTGATCCTCGTTTTAGTTCTCCTTCTGTCCCAAAGTCTGCTTGCCATGATCCATAATGTTTGAAACAACAACAGCGTGAGCGCGCCGCTAGACGTAACGCAGTCGTCCACGTCTGTCGCCATGGTTACTACGGCAGAACGAGCGGAAACCAGGGATAACGCGGATAATACGGCATTGACAGGCGAACCTGAACAGGGACGAGCCGTTATTTAAAATTGTGAATTTCTCTGAAGTTAGAAATCTTTGGGAACTTTTGGGATATTGTAAGTACACAACTGCAGGAAATATATCACACTGTGCAAGTGATTTCTGGATATTTTATTACAAAATTCTTACATATTGTAGCTTTAATGTTAATACTCTGGAAACTTTGTGTTTATTATTTGGCATTTAAAAGTGATAAAAAAAACAAAAATGTCATAGTGGTCATATATCAAACAGGTTTTTATCAAAAGATCCACTTGCAAGATGAAATAATAGTCTTTCTTTTTCTTTTTTTGAATTGGAACAGTTTATCAAAGCCTTTAACAAAATGTTTATTTTTAAGTTTAAAAAAATATGCATATGTGTTTTATGTTTTGTATCATATTTGAATCATCTGGCTTTAATGGCTCACATAGTATGATCATTTGAGAGGGGGAAAAAAAACTTCAGAGACTCAAACTGAGCAAAAATATGCAATTTGCTGCAGATGCTGATATTTATATGGACAAAAAGTAAGATGAAATTCTGATGATTGTAATGTAAATCAATAGCATAGCATATACATATCAATATCTGCCAAAAATATGTCTTAGTAAGATGATATTTAAATGCTTAGTTTGATGATCAAAGCTCAAACATAATGCAATGCAATGCAATGTTGATGAACAGCGTGAAATGGTGTTTCAGAGATCAACATCTTTTTGGAAGTAGTTCTGAACTGTTGCAATGTATTTTATTGATATCTCAGATCTGCACAGGGAGGCACAAGATATTCCCAGATCATCATCAGCTGAACTCTGAGGCCCGAGACTCTTTTAAAGCCGGAGCGACTGTGGCTGATGTGGAATGAACACACCAGATCAGGTTTGTGATTTCCCATTATCTCAGTCCTTCCAGGGAATTTCAGTCGTACTCGCAAACAATCGATCGGCTTTAACGGCACACTAACCGTGAGGCTAACAGCCCGTGACACTCAGAGGAGGAGAAAAACTTGGGCTAAATATTGACTATAAACTTGGATTGATATTCAGAGCAGATTTTGTTTCTGTAGTGGAGGGCCGTGAGTGTTGCAGTGTAGAAGCGGCTCCAGAGTTTGACCTGCGCTCAGTCGCCCGTGTTCCTTTGGCAGGTTCCTCGTGAAACTTGAGAGATCTTCCTCTGTAGCGGTTTATGAGGATTGGCCGAACTGAAGGTGAATATCAGTGTGTGTGTTTATCCTTCGCTTTCAGGTGCAGTCGAGGTTCATTCTGATGTTTATTTGTGTTGTTGCCATCTGAAACATTTCAGCTGAAGCCCAGATGTCATGAGATCCGCTGATGTGTCCTTAGAGACGACCCAAAGTGTGTGTGTGTGTGTGTGTGTGTGTGTCTGTGTCTGTGTGTGTGTGAGAGAGAGAGAGAGAGAGAGTGTGTGTGTGTGTGTGTGTGTGTGTGTGTGTCTGTGTGTGAGAGAGAGAGAGAGAGAGAGAGAGAGAGTGTGTGTGTGTGTGTGTGTGTGTGTGTGTGTGTGTGTGTGTCTGTGTCTGTGTGTGTGTGTGTGTGTGTGTGTGTGTGTGTGCGCACGTGAGTGTGTGTGTCTGTGTTTGTGTGAGAGAGAGTGTGTGAGTGTGTGTGCGTGAGTGAGAGTGTGTGTGTGTGTTTGTGTGTGAGAGAGAGAGTGTGTGTGTGTGTCTGTGTGAGAGTGTGTGTGTGTGTGTGTGTGTGTGTGTGTGTGTGTGTGTGTGTTTGTCTGTGTCTGTGTGAGAGAGAGAGAGTGTGTGTGTGTGTGTGTGTGTGTGTGTGTGTCTGTGTGTGTGTCTGTGTGAGAGACAGAGTGAGTGTGTGTGTGTGTGTGTGTGTGTGCGAGTGCGTGTGTGCGTGTGTGTGTGTGTGTGTGCACGTGAGTGTGTGTGCACGTGAGTGTGTGTCAGTGAGTGTGTGTGTGTGTGTGTGTGTGTGTGTGTGTGTGTGTTTGTCTGTGTCTGTGTGAGAGAGAGAGAGAGAGTGTGTGTGTGTGTGTGTGTGTGTGTGTGTGTGTGTGTGTGTGTGTGTGTGTGCGCGAGTGTGTGTGTGCGCGTGCGTGTGTGTGTGTGCACGTGAGTGTGTGTGCGCGTGAGTGTGTGTCAGTGAGTGTGTGTGTGTGTCTGTGTGAGAGAGAGTGTGTGAGTGTGTGTGTGTGTGTGTGTGTGTGTGTGTGTGAGTGAGTGAGTGTATGTGTGCGCGCGTGTGTGTGTGTGAGCATGATTGTGTGTGTTTGTTTGAGAGAGAGTGTGTGAGTGTGTGTGTGTGTGTGTGTGTGTGTGTGTGTGTGTGTGTGTATGTGTAAGCAGTTATAGGAGTTGTCAGTGGTTCATAAGATCACTTAGAAAGTGTAAGTAAATGTAGCCTAAATTCAGGTAGTTATAAAGCATTTAGTAGTGGTCAGTTCACTATGTTTGTGAGCTCATCTAAAGTGAGGACTAGTTATGCCTTGTAAAGCATTTATAAAGGAGATTTAAAAGCTCAGTTTAATATCTCTATGTTCTGTGTATATCTAATATCTCTATCACTGTGTTGTGTTTGTTTCCTTTTTCTGTTTAGAAGAAAACTGAGCCTTTAAATCTCCTTTATAAATGCTTTACAAGGCATAACTAGTTGAATTGCATCAAGGTTATTGTAGTTTGGCATTTTTAAATTAGTTTTTATTTTAATATAATTTTCAAATTTCCAATAACTTTCAGTTTAGTTAGTTTCATTAATGGTTTTGTTAGTTTTAGTTTAGTTTTTATTTTGTGAACACATTTCTATTTAGTTTTTATATATTTAGTTTCAGTTTTAGCTTCAGTAATTATAGTTTAGCAGAGTTAACAGAACACTTCCAGTTAAAGACATTTCATTTCAGCAAAGTTTAATGTTTACAGTTAACTCTTGTGAATAATAAAAATAAAATAATAGTTTGAGGATGAACAAAGAGCCAAACATATGCAACTAAAAAGTACAAATTATTCATTCATACTCATTCATATTAAAAATTAAATCTTGTTAAACATGGTGTATAAGAAAAGGGGGAAAAAATATGCGTATGATTATTATGATTATTCTTTAAGGTTATTTCTATGATTAATCCTTTCAAACATTATTCTTGTATTGATACATTTATGCTTTTTGTCATAGTTATACTCATATTCAAATGTTCCATTCAGACCAGACATTTAGTGTAGGCCTTCTTCTACTCTGACAAATGTAGCCTACGTCTATTTCTGGGCTAGACATGCTATTTGTTTTTTCCGTTTTCTGCTCAGTGTGGTATCTAATCTAATATGTGTGGTGTAGTTTCACATGAGATGGTTATCTTACCTGGAATTAACGTACAGCTGTATTTGCATAAAGTCTAGTCATGATAGAAATATTTAATTGGCTATTTCTGCTTCTGAGGGCTGGTTCACACAGAAAGCGGTTTTGCTTTGAAAAATGGAAAAAATGTTTTTTCCATTTCATTCCAAAAATGGAAAAAAAGGGCAGTGGAATGGGAAAGAAGTGCAAGGTCTCGAGACATGTCTTTTAAAAGTTTAACTTATTTTAACTTGAGTCGTGTCATGTGCGAAACGATGCAAAAGACGTGAGACTCGAGCGCAACGGTCATACATTGAAACATAAAGTAACGCAGTGGAATGGAAAAAAGTGATTTTCTGGTACAGGATGAGAGCTTCTTAATTACGAATACGATTATTTAATTTTTCTAATTATTATTTTATTTCAGTTAGTTTTTCAGTAAGTGTCGTTAGTTTCGTTTAGTTTTAGTTTTTAATTTTTGTTGAAATTTCTATTTTATTTCAGTTTACGCAAATGTTTTTTGACCAATAGTTTTAATCTTAGTTTCATTTTTCGTTTACGATGAATGAAAATTCAATGAAAATTACCTATTAGTTGTCATTTAAGTGAAATTACTGAACTTAAATATACGAGCTTGATAAGAATGACCATTCTAGAAGAAATTTTCAGATGGCACTTAGAGGCTTTTGCATCTGAACTCTTCATATATATATGTATATATAAGTTACAAAATGAAGACAGACTTCACTGCCAGTTCACTTCAGTGTTCACACACACACACAGTTCCATTGCAGGCTATGGGAGTCCCCTGTTCGATAGGTAGACATCGGTCAGAGTTGCAGGTCCCCACTTGGCATGTTTTTTAAAAATAAAAAAATGCATATTTAAAGTTATTATGAAAAAAGACCTTAAAAGAAAATTTTGTATGTCATTTTTGTTTCTTCAAAATGACCAGAAACACTAGTCCCCTCTTGGCCAGTGTAGAGCGATAGTCCCCTGTTAGTAATATAGATATATAGTGTGTTAATATTAGGTATATAGTAATATAGTGTGTGTGTGTGTGTGTGTGTGTGTGTTGTCTGGGTCTTTCCTGTTTTGCATAACATTTTAAAGTCTTTTATAAAATGAATCCGCTTATGTTGTTATTTATGAAAGTATTTCTATATATTTATATTAATCTATATATTTGAGACGCAAATTCCCAAGGCCTCAAAATGATCAACATAATAAATAAAAAAAACTGTTATGATTATTGTATATGATTATTTTTATTATATGATTTTCTTTTATATTTTCTCTAAAGATTTTCTTTTATATAATTTCTCTAAAGGTTCAATCAAAGGCTTTTCAAGGTTTTAACCTTGATTATTTACTCAATGAAAAGTAATTGAACACAATGGAAATAAAGAATCCATCTTTAAAAATGTGACTTTAATATTTCATCTATATTCCAGATATGAAAATGTTCCGTCCCGTCCTGGATCTGCTCGGCGAGATCCGAGCTCCGGTAAATGAACTTCTCCGTCCACAAGTGCATCGACTCTCTTCTAAACTCGTTCCACAGGGAGAAGTGAAAGATGTGGAGGGTCTTCCGATCAGGATTCAGCCGGTGTTTCCGATGACTGTGAATCCTGTGACCCGACCTCCATCCCAGCCGAACACTGACAGCACTTCAGCGCTCCAGAAAACCTGTTCTCTACTCTTTCTCGGGTCTTTGGGGTCATTAACTTTTCAGCAAACTGCTTGTTTGAGAGCGCTGAAGTGTCCTTCCGAACATGTCCGTCAGTGTCCGGCTGAACGTGAAGAGCAAAAACTCAATTTGTGTTTGTTAACTAGTCGTCTAGAAGCTCAGATTGGAGTCTTTTGGTTGTGGAAATGAAATGCATCATCAGAGATACTGTAATCCTGTCATTTTAAAGTCCCCCTGTGGTGAAAATCAAGTTTTTAATGTTGTTTATGTATCTATGTGGTGTTTTTAATATGCTTTAAGACAAACCATGTGTAAATTCATAAGTCGACAGCATTGCTGAGTATTTCCTCCTTAAAACTGCAGTGAACCAAAGACAGTCTCAAAAACACACTTTGAAATCGCTGGTGTTTCTGACGTCACAAACTACCTTGTAACCAATCAGATCAACGTGTGATCGTCAACCAGTGGATCTCTGAGCTGAGTTAGTGAGTGGAGGCGGGGCTCATTTGCATATTCATAGAACCGCGCATACTAAATGAGGCAAGGGTGTCAAGTTACATTCAAGATATTTTAAGGCATGAAGAATTTTTTTTTTCAAGGAAAAAACATTTAAATATGTAATTTTGGTGATCAAAGATGAGTTTTAAGAGAGCACATTATTTAATACAGGGGCACTTAAGAAAAAATTAATTGAAAAATGAGAGTGTAAGTAGTGGCAGAAATCCAGTACTAAGTATAAATAGACACAAACAGCATCTTGTTTACACTGCAAGTGCATAAGGTGTAAAAAGAAGTAATTTGCTGAAATGACAAATGCCTTTATGTAATGTGCTATTAGTGCTAATAATATCTGAGCAATGATGGATGGAGTGAGTGAAAATAACAAAATATCTTTATGCAATGCTGCAAACTTTTTGTGTTTTCACAAACAAGTTTGTGTACTTTTAATTCATCTAAGATGTCACACTGTGAAGCATCGATCTCCTTTTAGTCGCGCAAGTTCATCAACTCTCAAGCGAAACTTCTTCGCATTAGCCTGGACTCTTCCCGATTTAGTCGCACGCAGATGAATGGAAGTCAATGGAATGGAAAGTGAGGTTGATTGTTAGCATGATGATGTGCAATCAGGCTGTTGTGGTTGGTAGCTAGGGTGTTGCTATGCTAGGATGTTGTGGCCGGTTGTTAGGGTGTTGTTATGTGGTTGCTTGGATGTTGTTGTTAGGGTGTTGCTATGCAGTTGCTAGAATGCTGTGGGTGGTTGCTAGGGTGTTGCTATGCATTCACTAGTGTGGATAGGGTGTTGCTATGCAGTCGCTAAGGTGTTATGGTCTGTTAAAATGTTGCTATTTAGTCACTAGGGTATTGTGGGTTGTTAGGGTGTAGCTATGCAGTTGCTAGAATGCTGTGGGTGGTTGCTAGGGTGTTGCTATGCATTCACTAGTGTGGATAGGGTGTTGCTATGCAGTCGCTAAGGTGTTATGGTCAGTTAAAATGTTGCTATTTAGTCACTAGGGTGTTGTGGGTTGTTAAGGTGTGGCTATGCAGTTGCTAGAATGCTGTGGGTGGTTGCTAGCGTGTTGCTATTTAGTCACTAGGGTGCTGTGGGTTGTTAGGGTGTGGCTATGCAGTTGCTAGAATGCTGTGGGTGGTTGCTAGGGTGTTGCTATGCATTCACTAGTGTGGATAGGGTGTTGCTATGCAGTCGCTAAAGTGTTATGGTCAGTTAAAATGTTGCTATTTAGTCACTAGGGTGTTGTGGGTTGTTAGGGTGTGGCTATGCAGTTGCTAGAATGCTGTGGGTGGTTGCTAGGGTGTTGCTATGCATTCACTAGTGTGGATAGGGTGTTGCTATGCAGTAGCTAAGGTGTTATGGTCAGTTAAAATGTTGCTATTTAGTCACTAGGGTGTTGTGGGTTGTTAGGGTGTGGCTATGCAGTTGCTAGAATGCTGTGGGTGGTTGCTAGGGTGTTGCTATGCATTCACTATTGTGGATAGGGTGTTGCTATGCAGTTGCTAAGGTGTTATGGTCAGTTAAAATTTTGCTATTTAGTCACTAGGGTGTTGTGGGTTGTTAGGGTGTGGCTATGCACTCATTCGAGTGCTGAGGTTGATTGCTAGCATGATACTGTGCAATCACTAGGGTGTTGTGGGTGGTTGTTAGGGTGTTGCATAAATGTGTCTCCACAAAACAGATGTAATCTGATCTACTACTTCTGAGCTGTATGCAAATAAAGTTCCGCTCCATATAAATATGATAAATATGATTTGATCAACTCTTAAACGAAACTTAGCCTTAGCCTGCATTCCCAGACTCAGTTGCACTCATATGAATGGAAGTCAATGGGATTAAAAGTGACTGTGCATTTAGTGCTGGAGGTTTAAAACAAACCCTTAGAAACACACACTTTACGACACAAAGTCTGTAAATTAAAGTGCATTGAATGCATCATGTGATTGACATATTGCTCAAGTGTCAGTGAAATATGGATGCTCTTAACAGCAGGATTAGGACACGATATCGAGCCTCTTCAGTCAGATTTCAGCTTGACTGTGTCAGATATGCTCTGTGTGAATGCTGTGTTTGTTTCGCTCACTGACGAGACGTTGTAATCATGACAGACACACTGATAAACCCTGATGAATGTGGACAGGGTTCAAACACCTGGATTTAGTATCTGCAGTGCGCTCACGAGGAACTCAAGCGTTTGAACAGATGCTGTGTGCGACACAGATTTATTTGCGAGCGAGTTTTGACTGTACGTTTACAGTGTTGCCGTCGTAGCGTTAAATGTTTTGCGGTTTCTGATTAGCGGCTGCGTTCGCACACATCTGCAGGAGTCTGATTATGTCTCTCTTTACATTTACATCCTTCTTTCAATAGCAGATGTG
>NC_137137.1:1512500-1537500 GCF_949319135.1 Squalius cephalus
AGAAAAAAATGTATTACAAGTTTTCTGTAATTTAATGTTTAAATATGCAAATTAGGCTATATCTAATCAAATGTGCACTAATTTGCATATATTTAAAACAACGAAATCTGAGTATTGGATAAAGCCAGGTTAAAAATGATTTTTTCATTGTGTTCACATATTAGATGGGAAAAAAAATACAGAGGGATTTATGGATATCTACTTTTGTTATCCTGTAAATCAGAAAATACTGTCAATAGCCTTAAAAAAATGATTTTCGCCATGTTTTTTTGGAATAAAATGTTATATAAATCAGGCTAGGAATAATATATTTACAAATCCCTCTGTAAATGTCTTCATAATATAACTAGGTACAAGACTGGAAAGTTTGGTGTATAGGTGCTACTGAAGTGGAGCGTCATCCATGTGGTTTCCTTAGTCTGCTTCCGAAGCCTTCACCGGCCCCAAGCAGGAGGACGGCACCACCCGTCTCCGCCCCTTAGCCGGCCAAAACGCCAGGCTAAGCAGCACTCCTGAGATGGGCAGCTTGGAGTTAGGGCTCAGTTCTTCTCAGGAGCTGGTAGCAGGACCACTCCTTCCCCCGGTGGAGGGCCGGGGGAGAATCTTTTTTCTAAGAACTGATGCCCCTTCCTCCGAGCCCCAAGAGGCCATGGATGGCAGTGTGCGACGCTCTGCCTCGCCACTCTTGTCCCCCTCTGTCGCCAGACCTCTGTCAGAGCAGGCCCCCCATGGAACACTGGTCCTTCCCTGGCCTCCTCTGTCAGGATGCGGCAATGACCGTGCCCCCACACCGGGTCGCTACGCCGCCCACGTCCGGACCGTTCATTCCACTTCGCTGCCCTACCGAGGGTACGTCTGTGGTTCCCATGACCCCGCTGGTTCAGTTCTTGGGAGCCTGGCTAGAGTTTCCCAACCTGTCCCGCTGGGTTGAGAGAACCACCAGGCTCGGCTATGCGATTCAGTTCGCACAATCTCCTCCCCGCCTCCGGGGAGTCCGTTACACTATGGTGGGTGGCAATGCCCCTGTTACTGGCGAAAGGTGCAGTCGAGATTGTCCCTCCAGCCGAAATGAAGTCCGGGTTCTACAGCCCTTACTTCATTGTACCAAAGAAAACCGGTGGGTTACGGCCAATCCTGGACCTGCACGTCTTCAACCGATCCCTTCACAGGCTTCCGTTCAAGATGCTCACGTGCTTTCGTGGCTTCAGCCTCTCCCTGGAGAATGGAGACTCCATCCAAAGACAGTTCAGCTGATTTGGGATCAGTTCGGGGACGCACAGGTAGACCTGTTTGCCTCCCACGACTCGTCCCATTGCGGCACGGACACACTGGTGCACAGCTGGCCGCGGGGCCTTTGCAAGTATGCATTTTCCCCAGTGAGCCTTCTTGCACAGACCCTGTGCAAGCTCAGGGAGGACAGGAAGAAGGTAATTTTGGTTGCCCCTCATTGACACAACCGGACCTGGTTCTCCAAACTAGTCCTCCTCGCGACAGCACCTCCTTGGCCAATCCCTCTGAGGAACGACCTGCTTTATCAGGGACGGTGCACCCTATGGTACCCTCATCCCGATCTTTGGAACCTTCACGTGTGGCTCCTGGATGGGACGAGGCAGGTTTGAGTACCCAACCACCAGCGGTAGTGGCTACCATCACTTCCGCTAGAGCATCGTCCACGAGACATGCCTACGCGTTGAAGTGGAACCTCTTCGTCACCTGGTGCTCTTCTCGCAGAGAAGACCCCAGAAAATGCCCGATCAGTGTCGTGCTTTCCTTCCTGCAAGAAGGGTTGGACCGAAGGCAGTCTCCCTCCACCCTGAAAGTGTACGTTGCCGCTCCTCGGCGAAGAAACATATCTGCATGGTGCCAGCATACTTCCTTATATGAGGTAAGGCGGAGTTACGCAATGCAAATTCCGCAGACCCATGGCATTTCTTTGCCAATGGCTCGTTTTATTTCTCGAAGATGAGAGGCTTTCTAAGCGAAACCCCATTCGTCGTCATGATGTAACGTCTCCGTTCCCTACTCAGGGAACGAGGGTTACATATGTAACCGAGACGTTTTACACCCCCCTCTCAGAAGCCTTGGACATTTGGGACAATGTTTCAAAAAATATTTTCTCTAACCTCAAACCCTTTCTCCCATATTGTATGTAGTAGCAGCAACCATGTGTGGCCCACTATAGTCTTCTATCAAATAGTAGTTTTCATTGGTTCCATGAGAGTGGGGCCAGCCCATAAAAATATCTTAAATTTTAACGTCTAGTCGGTCCACAGTCTAATTCTGCTCTTTTTGGTTTTCAGCTATTGTTTTTGTCTGACTTATATTATGAAGTTTTGTCTGTGGGTCATAATTTGTCATTTTCTTTGCAGTTTCGTCTGAGATGCATCTGAAATCGGTCACAAGTTCACTTGTTCATTATAGTGAATGGCACATGTACTTTATGGAGAAAAGAGAAATGAAATTGAGTGAGCAGCTTAAGATGACGGAATTTGTGTGTGCCAGAAATAACTATTTTACACCTTAAAAAATAATGACGATAATAACTTTATATGGTATAATGAAAATAAATAACTTGTTCACTTGTTCTCATATTCATGTCATATTTAATAGATAGTTCATTCATTTTAATAGAATAATAATACAAAAACTACAAAAAAGAATTAACACAATGATATAATTTTATTATTTTTACTTATAAATTTGTCATAAAAAGCAATAAATAGAGCACATAATACATGAAAGCTGTATTCCTTTCAGGGTTATCTGGTTTTGTTTATTTTTAGTTTTCTCCACATGGACTCTGTTTGTGTTTTCACCTTGGTTAGCTTATCTTCATGGTTGTTAATTTGATTCATTACTCAGTTCAGGTGTGTGTTGTGTTCAGGTGTTCATGTCTCATTATCCTCTAACTACTTAAGTTCAGATCAGTTTGTGTTTCGTGTTGAGTCTCGTCTATGTGTAGTTGTGTTTGGATGTACCTCTTTGGAGTACTCTGTTGGAGCATTAAAGCCTAACTTTCGTCGTCGATTCTTTGGTGTTTTTGTTTTCCGTCTTGTTTGTGTTTTGCTTGGGGCCGGTGAAGGCTTCGGAAGCAGACTAAGGAAACCACATGGATGACGCTCCACTTCAGTAGCACCTATATACCAAACTTTTGTACTTGTACCTAGTTATAGTTATATTATGTTATATTATGAAGACATTTACTGAGGGATTTGTAAATATATTATTCCTAGCCTGATTTATATAACATTTTATTCCAAAAAACATGGCGAAAATATTGCTATTGACAGTATTTTCTGATTTACAGGATAACAAAAGTAGATATCCATAAATCCCTCTGTATTTTTTTTTCCCATCTAACATGTGAACACAATGAAACATTTTTTTTAACCTGGCTTTATCCAATACTCAGATTTCGTTGTTTTAAATCTATGCAAATTAGTGCATATTTGATTAGATATGGCCTAATTTGCATATTTAAACATTAAATTACAGAAAACTTGTAATACATTTTGTTTCTCATCTTAATGTAGGTATTCAACTGTGAAAGTTTCATGGTGATATCTGCTAGTTAAAAATGTTACCCTATTCACCTGTAGTGTCTCGCCTTAATTTGCATAAAAAAACTTGCAATGGTGTTTTTATTAGTTATTATGTAATATGGAATACATCACATATCATATATACACTGGGAACATTTAAGAGTAATATTGATTGAATATGTATGTCGGCCTTAAAAAAATTACACAAATAATGCTTAATTTCACCTTAAAAGTTGGTATTTTGCATAAATATATACATAAAAAAGGCAGTGAGCCTCCATTATATCTTTGCTCTGACCCTTGACTATCGATCTAGAAACTTAATTTCCTCATCCTGATTGCCTACTTACAAAAAAACTAGGGGAAAATGGCCCAAAGACTGAGCAAGATAGGCAATTTAGCGGCCATTTTGTTATGCAAATTAGAAGGTAAAAAACTCAAAATTTCGCTTGGGAACCAGTTTTTTTGGACTCAGCACCCTTGAAATATGTAAGGTAGGCCGGTTCCCGACTTGTACCCATAAATGCTCCTCACTTCTTATAGAAGGCCATTTTTCAAAAATCCGTCTAGACTATTTGATGAATTGCTTTTGGAAGTCTCTTTGCATAAAAGCATCTCTTAAATGCACAGATGCATAAATATAATTTGATGGCATTGGTAATATTTAGGCTTGTTTCATAAGTGGTGCATATTTAATTCAATGTCCGTATCAGAAAATACTTTTATTTTTATTTTTAGTTGACTAAAATAGTTTTATTTTCCCATTCTTGATAACCATTTTATTATGACTATAAATACTTTGGTAACCTGGAAGCATTATGTTCTGTGTAGTGCTGTAGTTCAGGTGGGTTCAGTCTGATGTTGCCGTTCTGTTCCTGAAACTCAAGGTTGTTGGTCTTTCAGACTTCGTCGCATGTCATTTATATTCAATGTAAATGCATATTTTGAACTCTTTTGAAACCCCAGCATTGATTCCAATTGATGTCCTTGAGGCAGAAATAATAACAGGAGGCAATAATCATTTTGAGCATGCACAGACCGAACTCTATTCTTCCTCCAAATGAATACCTGTCCTTGCAGCCTTTAGCGCTTCGATAAATGGCATCAGTCCAGTGGCCTTGCCTTCGACAGAGACCAAACACTTCTGTGGAGATGAGGTCAATTAAGCATTCTGCCTCTATAAGTGCAGTGATCTATACTTCTGCCGGCTAATTGAGAACGAGAGAGAGACAGAGTAACCAGAACCTGTCTGTCCTCCCTCTTCTGGAGTGTGAAGCGCACAATAAAAGCCATAAAAGTGCCAGGCTTAATTGCAAGTGATGGGAAACCCTGGACAGTCGGCGCTTCGCTCTCAGCCTGTGGATATAATCGGCCTCACGCTGGAATATAATCCAGCAGATTCAGACACACACGCTTCACTACAGATTTACTCTGTTCACGGTGCATCTGTGTGCGCTCTTGATGTGGAAGATTGTTTCCGCCACAGAATCACGCATATCACACAATTATCACTTTATATCACGCAGTTATCACTTTATATCACGCAATTATCACTTTATATCACGCAATTATCACTTTATATCACACAATTATCACTTTATATCACACAATTATCAATTTATATCACACAATTATCACTTTATATCACACAATTATCACTTTATATCACGCAATTATCACTTTATATCACTCAATTATCACTTTATATCACACAATTATCACTTTATATCACGCAATTGCGACTTATATTAGGCAATTTTCACATTATATATCACACAATTATCACTTTATATCACACAATTATCACTTTATATCACACAATTATCACTTTATAACACGCAATTGCGACTTTATATCACGCAATTATCACTTTATAACACACAATTGTGACTTTATATCACGCAATTGCGACTTATATTAGGCAATTTTCACTTTATATCACACAATTATCACTTTATAACACAATTGTGACTTTATATCACACGATTATCACTTTATATCACACAATTATCACTTTATATCACGCAATTGCGACTTATATTAGGCAATTTTCACTTTATATCACACAATTATCACTTTATAACACACAATTGTGACTTTATATCACGCAATTGCGACTTATATTAGGCAATTTTCACTTTATATCACACAATTATCACTTTATAACACACAATTGCGACTTTATATCACACGATTATCACTTTATATCACACAATTATCACTTTATATCACGCAATTGCGACTTATATTAGGCAATTTTCACATTATATATCACACAATTATCACTTTATAACACACAATTGTGACTTTATATCACGCAATTATCACCTTATAACATGCAATTGCGACTTTATATCTGATAATTCTCACTTTATAATGCAATTGTGAAAAAAAAGTCGCAATTGCCCTTTTTATTTTTTATTTTGTGGCTGAAACGAGCTTCCACACTTTGAAGCCGTGATATGATGTAAAGTGATCTACTGTGATCTCTCATGTGTAATATAGAAAGACTGTGAGAAACTGCTGTCTGCATAGAAATGGACGGATGACGCCAACTTTCCATCAACATGCACATCTATCAAATATTATTTTCATCATAGTTATTCTTCCTGTGTTTTTCCCAGACTCTATATATTCTATATCAGTGTATGAAGTCTCTGTTGTCCTGCATCATCTCTCCTCATGTCAGCTTCACACAAACCTCCACGGCTCCTTTGGTTCCTCCACGTCTTCTCTATTCTCCACTCAGAGATGAGGACCGGAGGACCGGAGGACAGTGTTCAGCGAGTCCAGATGAACCGTGACACTTTGACAGCAGAGAAGCTTCACTGCAGTGCTGAACTCTCTCGTCGGCTCGTCTGTCCTGTGTCTGTCAGTTCACGTCGGTTTGCAGGATGATCCCGTGACGTGTGTGTGTGTGTGATCTGTCCCTGTTAGTGTCTCTGCCGACAGGAACACATCTGTAGATCTGAGGATCTCGAGGCTTTTCTCTTCTGGTTCTCTGAAACGCTCTGTCTGTATACTGTAGTTTTAGGACGAGCTGTTCCATCCATCCCTCCATCACTCCATCCATCCATCCATCTATCCATCCATCCATCCATTCATCCCTCCACCCCTCCCTCCATCCCTCCCTCTATCCATCCATCCATCCCTCCATCCATCCATCCCTCCATCCATCCATCCATCCATCCATCCATCCATCCCTCCATCACTCCATCCATCCATCCTTCCATCCATCCATCCATCCATCCATCACTCCATCCATCACTCCATTCATCCATCCATCCCTCCATCCATTCATCCATCCATCCCTCCATCCATTCATCCATCCATCCATCCATCCATTCATCCATCCATCCATCCCTCCATTCATCCATCCATCCATCCATCCATCCATCCATCCATCCATCACTCCATCCCTCCATCCATCCATCCATCCATCTGTTAGTTTGAAACACATTTTAAACTATTTTTTCAGTGTTTTTTATGCAGCCTGTCATAGAGACAGAGCATTATTTAATTATTTGAAGACCTCCGATGCAAAAGCCTCTAAAAGCCACCTATGTCAAAAATGAGATCATAATATTGAGTGAATGCTCTCCGCACATAGTATACGTTCATCAAATACTTTCACTTCAAACTCACTAAATCCTAGCCTCAGCCCATTCAGAAATGTCGGTACTTAGAAACCTATATATAGGAGCCTGATAAAAATGTTAATATTAAAGAAAAACGTTAGACGGACTTAGAGGCTTTTGCATCTGAAGTCTTCATTTGTTTTCTCACTGGTCTATTATAATCGTTTATATTGTATTAGATCAACCCGTCCTGAAGTTGACATGTAAAGACTCACACTTGCTTCACATGTAAGTCAAATGCTCTGTTTCTGTCTTAGCAGGTGTTTTTTTTGTTTGTTTTTTTGTCCATAATGCCGGTTAATGCTTTATTTTTATGGTCAACTTCAAACATTCTACTAACAATAAGTAACGTCATATGTCAACTAACTTTGCAAATTCAATTCAATTCAATTCACATTTATTTGTATAGCGCTTTTCACAATACACATCGTTTACAGAAAATGCATGAGTCCACATTACAATTTAGAGAACGATCTATTTTAAGAGGAAACTGTTTTGCATTTCAGAAATGTATATACAAAATTAGTTAGCTAAAAATGTATTAATTTAAAGAATGTAATAATTTAAGGCTGAAACAATGAGCTCATTGAAGTACCTTCTACTAATCCAAACCCTAACACCTAACAGTCTGCCTATACTCTAATGAGAGTTAGCTGACATGTAGTTGTGAAGTTACTTATAGTTAGTAGAGTATGTAAAGTGGACCATCAAAATAAAGTGTAACTTATAACTAGTGTGTGTCCCGCAGGATCCAGCTGTGTTCAGATTAATGATGCTGGAACAGCAGCACAAGAGGAGGAACTCCTGCGCTACCGTTACTTCAGCTGTAATTTTAACTGCACAATCCTCTGTGACTTACTTAATTGGAACAGAAAGCTTAAGTAATGAAACTCTCTGTCCCAAAACCCAGACTCCAGAAGAGTCGTGATCCGCTGAGACTCACCTTACAGACACAAACTAGGCCTTTTCTCCAGGAATCTTCTGCGGTGAAAGCCTGTGACCTCCTTTATTCGCCGTATTGTGGGATTGTGGGAACATGTGATGTTTGTTTCAGAGCTTATTGCTGTTTTGATTAAATCGAGACCTTTTTTTTTAACACAAGAACGCAGTCATTTGTAACTTGAACATGCAAGGCTTCTGGTGTCATTCACTTTCATTTATTTTTAGCTGCACAAAACAGCTTGTTATGCTGCTTTACACTATTATTTGAATGTATTGTTGTAAGTATAAACACACTGGTTTGTAGCTCAAATATTTACCATGCACTTTGTTAACAGGGAACAGGGAACGTTCTCAGAGCGTTAGGTTATGAACACAAGTTCTTCCAGTAACGTTAATAGAATGTTTGTGTAAAGTTATCTGGTCTTTAAAAAATATTATTTATACAAAGTTCACAGAACATTTTTACCTGAAAAATGTCAGTTGGATGTTCGTCTGACGGTTTTTGAATGTAACTTCTGTTCAGAGAACGTTCAAATGTAACATTCCCATAATGTTTCTAAAATGGAATGTTCGCTTAACATTCGCAACATTTTAAAAACTGGACGTTCAGAAATAAAGTTTTCATAACTTAAAGGGAACGTTAGCGAAACATTCTTAGAGCACACTCTAAAACTGCTGGGTTGTTTTAACCCAACTTTGGGTCAAATATGGACAAACCCAAATGTTGGGTTAAAAATTTAATTAAAAAATTGAACCCAACGGCTGTCCATATTTGACCCAAAGTTGGGTTAAAACAACCCAGCATTTTTTTAGAGTGCATATTTTTGTTAATGATTCTCGCACGTTCACAGAAAATAGCTTCTGTGTTACAAAATAAGATACTCGATATGACGATTTACAGTGCAGATGAAGTCAAAAGACGCAACCCATCATTCCTGGTCTCCTGAAGACAGATATACAGTGTGTTTAACAGCGTTTGCCAATGATCTTTACCTCAGAGTTTACCTCAGCACACCTTCCCTGCTGCAAAATCTATACGCTCACGCATTAAATGTCATACGGACAATTTACGGTCATGCTTTTATTTCAATTGAAAATGAAAATACATCAAGAGTCGCCGCAGTCCGCGAGCCGTTTGAGTTTTTAATCAGGTGTACACCATTTGAAAATTGTTTACCGTAGTAAGTACTCATCTCACGGTGCGGGACATTTATGCCTTATAAGACACAAAATCAATACAGTCTAAATAAACTTCAGCAACGAGGGAACACACACATATATTTCTTTCCTTGTTGTTCATGGCTCTATAAATAATTATTGGGATTCATAAAACTGCTCTTTGACAAGCCATAACGTCCAGGTGGCTCCAATCCCAACTTTTAATATAAAATATTATCTTGAGTTTATGGTTTGTCGATTTGCCTGTAAATTCTTTCATTTTTTAAATGTGTAAATAAAGTATCATAGACCCTCTAAGACTTCTTATGTTCCTTTCTGGGGATGTTCTAGTCTGTGAGTGAGTTGAGGCCGGTTGCTAGGGTGTTGCTACCGTCTGTCGTTGATGTTGTGAGGTTTCTTCCTTCATGAGGACGTGTTGATAAAGATGGAGAAACGGCTCCTGACAGAGTTTCTCTGAGGTTTCTGTCCAGTGTTGGTCAGGCATCAGTGCTTCTCGACACTTTGCTCAATGTGTCGACTGAATAACTCTCTTTATTCTCCTCTAAAAGAGTGCATGTTTTTGTCTGAGGAGAGATTTATAGTTGCCAGAAAAAGGACTGCTGTTGCCCAGGAACCAATTTTTTTTTTTACTTTTACTTCTCCTGCTGTTCAGGGATGCAATCTCTATTTTGATACAGTCTCTCCTTAAAACAGACCAGGAACAACATCAGAGTCTTTCCAGAACAAATCCAAAATACTTGCGAGACTAAAGCCCTAACGAATCCGAGAAGATCCCATCATGCATCTGTCAGCAGTGACGTCGTTCTCTTCTGCTCTGTCTAGTGAGTCAGTAAATGAAGTTGAGCATCATGAGTTCAGTTTCAGACGCTCTGAGTGTTCAGTTCAGGGGTTCACCGGATTAACCTGCGTGTTTAGAGACGTTATTAACGCGTGTGAACTCATGCCTCAGAAATAATCCTCTTTCCTCTCGGTCCTGATGGAGCAAATGAGCATCAGACCGACCGTTATAATCCAGACTGAGTGAAAGTGAGATCAGTTATATACACATGCAATGAAATCTGAAATGACGGATTCTGGTGATAAAGTCTGGGGATTGTGGCTTTGAGTTCTTGCGGAGAGAGGGAGGAAAGGAAAGGTCTTTGTATAGCCTAATCTTGTGTATTATTTTCCTACAGGTGGCAAAAGTACACGAAGAACATGTGATGTTTGTATGAAGTCCGGCAGTAATCTGTGTGTAATCGCATTATGAAACCAGAAAGAAAACTGAACTTCTGTCCACTGTGATGTAACAGTGATTTCATTCAGATTCTGTGTGTTATATACTGTACATGTGATTGTGTTTAGTGAGCTTACAGGTTAATCCTGACTCACTTCATATTCTGCAGTGTTATTGATCTGACTGTACTGACGCTAGTGTGTGAGAACTGAACTGAGCTGGACGAGGACAACAGGTGTTTTTTACAACGAAACTGAATCAACACTGAAGACAGACAGATAGACAGATGGATGGATGGATGGATGGATGGATGGATGGATGGATGGATGGATGGATGGATGGATAGATAAATAGATAGATAGAGATAGATAGACAGATAGATAGATAGATAGATAGATATAAGGATAGACAGACAGACAGACAGATAGATAGATAGATAGATAGATAGATAGATAGATAGATAGATAGATAGATAGATAGATAGATAGATAGATAGATGGATGGATGGATGGATGGATGGATGGATGGATGGATGGATGGATGGATGGATGGATGGATGGATAGACGGATGGATAGATAGATAGATAGATAAATAGATAGATAGAGATAGATAGACAGATAGATAGATAGATATAAGGATAGACAGACAGACAGACAGACAGATAGATAGATAGATAGATAGATAGATAGATAGATAGATAGATAGATAGATAGATAGATAGATAGATAGATAGATAGATAGATAGAGATAGACAGATAGACAGATAGATAGATATAAGGATAGACAGACAGATAGATAGATAGATAGATAGATAGATAGATAGACAGACAGACAGATAGATAGATAGATAGATAGATAGATAGATAGATAGATAGACAGACAGACAGATAGATAGATAGATAGATAGATAGATAGATAGATAGATAGATAGATAGATAGATGATAGATAGATAGATAGATAGAGATAGATAGTTAGACAGATAGACAGATAGATAGATAGATATAAGGATAAACAGACAGACAGAAAGACAGACATATATATAGATAGATAGATAGATAGATAGATAGATAGATAGATAGATAGATAGATAGATAGATAGATAGATAGATAGATAGATAGATAGATAGAAGGACAGACAGACAGACAGACGGATGGATAGATATATAATACGTGTATATATGTAATGCTATAGTCTAGTCAGCTTTATTTATACAGCACTTTTTACAACACAGATTGTATCAAAGCAGCTTTACAGAGATAACAGGAAAATAATACAACAAAGTTTGTTTCTAGAAGAAAATTGCATCATCATCCACCTTAAGGCAGATCAATAATATTGTTGAATATTAAATGTCCCCAACTAAGCAAGCCAAAAGCCAAAGGCGACAGTGGCCAGGAACCAAAACTCCATCAGGACAGAATGGCGAAAAACCCTTGTGAGAAACCCAGACTCAGTCTCAGTTCTCCTCTGGCCAACGAGAGAACAGTGTATGATTATGATTATGATTCTGGCAGCATTACAGGTCAGAGGTCAGATTGGATCAGAACAGAATATTTCTGCAGTTCCCTCTGGTTGAAGATCAGAGTCACGCCGGTGTGGAGACGGGTTTGAGGATCAGAGCCGATGGCGGTGGTGTCGATCACAGAGGATGAGGCTCTTCTACAGCAGAGAACACGTGATTCTCAGCAATTCCCGGATCTTTTAAAATCGCAATCAAGCAAATGAATGCAGATTCAGAAATGTACTTCTGGCCTTTGATTTAAGAGACTGAATAATGAATACAGAACACAGACAAAATCACAATTAAACCTGCATTTGCCAGGATTAATTCTTCTTGTTATAGACAAACATAACTAAAGATATATGCAAACTGTTTTGTAAATATGGGTTTGGTGAGTTGTTTTCTAATAATGAAAAGCTGAATATTGGTTTGTTTAAAGAATCTGTGTTTGTTAAAGACAAAGAGCAGTGGGACGACGATAGATGGGCTAAGCCAAAATTGCGTATTTTTGTGATGATAAAACTGGAATATGGCACAGAGAATTATGTTGTATGTAATTAGTCAAAAAGGCAAAGATCTCGGTGTGCTCAACTGAGATCTGGTGTTTTACCTTCGACTGTTGAAACAGGACGATTTGTTCATTTAAGAGGAAAACCGGATCTGTCCCGTGTGTTGTTTGAATGATATAGAAAATGAGTTCCATTTTGTTTTCTGTTGTTCATTTTATTGTGAACGGCGTGATTTTTTTGTTTTGTAAGATAAAATCAGAGATTGATTTGGTAAATATGGACAGCCTGATCTCACGGCAATTCATACGAATTCTATATGAATTCTATATGAATTCTATATGAATTCTATATGAATTCATACGAATGACCTACCCCTGACCCCGCCCCTAAACCTACCCATCACGTGGGTTGAGACAAATCGTACAAATTCGTACGAGTGAGGTCGGACGAATTCGTACGAATTAGCCACTTTTTTATCACTCGTACGAATTCGTACCAATTGGTCGTGAGATAGCGTTGATATGGATGATGCTCAAAGACTGAGATGGCTGTTCACATGTGAAACATATAAATTTGCCAATTATCTTGAGAAAGCATGGGAGAATGTTTGTGTCACCATCTGTTTGTGTATGGTGTGTGTGTGTATGTGTATGTATACATGTGTGTATGTATATATTTGTATTCATGTATTTCCCTGAATGATTTGTATATGCGACTGGAAGATGTTTGCTAAATAAGTTTGTGCTGTCTTGTAATCTCATGTGGGATGGGCCAAATGTTTGGCATGACACAGAAATAAAATTGAACTAACTAACTAATCAAAGAGCCGCAAGGTTGAACAATCAAACTTCATTAGTTAGCGCAGACGAACAGAGGTCGTATGATTGCAGATGTTTTGATATGAAGTTTCGGTAACGCTCTTGATTACAGTCTGGAAAGCACTGCGTAATTAAAGTGATTTTACTGTGTAACTTTAGGTAATTATAATGTAAAGTACTTACATGTAAGTATAACGGAACAAAATGTAAAGTTTGGGGAATAAAGGGGTAACAACCAGGAGAATGAAAAAAATATTTATACTGTAAGTAGAACTAAGTGGTACTTATTCTACTATTATGATACAACAATCTTACATTTGGGAGCAATTTAGCAAGAATGTACCTTTTTGTAATAATGGTGTACCAATACATACAGTGTAGGCTTTTTAAAAATTATATGCATTTATACAGTAATCTTTTTAACAAAAGTGGGTAACACTTTATTTTACAGTGTCCTTGTTACATATGTTGCATGTTCTTAATAACAGTAAATTATGCATGATTACATGCAACTAACCCTCAACCAAACCCTAATCCTACCCTAACCCTATAGTAAGTACATGTTGTTAATTAATATTACTCCGTACTTAAATATGTAATTACACTAACAATGACACCTTAAAATAAAGTGTAACCCAAAAGTGCACTGAAAACTAAAACTATTGCAACTTTTGCTTAAATATTGTTTCATGTAGTGGTGCTTTTACCCTCTTTTTCCATGTAGTTTCAGGGTAAGTACAATAAAAATATATACATCACTGACTCAGACACTCAGATTTACAACACTTATTTTCATTTAAAAC
Source organism: Squalius cephalus (assembly GCF_949319135.1). Classification (NCBI taxonomy): domain Eukaryota; kingdom Metazoa; phylum Chordata; class Actinopteri; order Cypriniformes; family Leuciscidae; genus Squalius; species Squalius cephalus. The sequence goes on from NC_137137.1 coordinate 1,526,652, forward strand.
TGCTTTTTTTTAATCAACAATTCATTTCGAATGCTTAAGTCTTGACAGAAAGTAGCACGTTGTGTCCTCCCTTTGTTCCTCTTCTTCTTTTTCTTTCTTTCCACTGATGAATCTGAAGAAGAAATCATGTCTCTTGCTATTCTGTTATGTATTAAAAGAAAATGCAGCACACCCAGAAATACGTCCTCACCATTTACTCATCTTTTACAGTCATGCCATCCGAGATACGACTGTCCTTCTTCAGATTAACACAAATGAAGGTTTTTAGAAAAATAAAAAATGCATCTCTGGGAATACATATAATGCAAGCTCAAATGTTCCTATAAGTTGGAGCATCAAAGAGCACTTACTGTAATAACTACAGTAATCCATACGACCCCAATGGAGGGATCCGTGTCTTCTGAAGTGAAACGATAAGTGTTTGCAAGAAAAATGACAATATTTTAAGCTGTTTTTCAAATAAAGGTTTCCGAATTAGTGATATTAGATTGTTTATGTATTTTTATTGTACTTACCTTGTAACTACATGGAACAAGAGGGTAACAAGCACCACTTTAATTTACGGTCCGCAATGTCACACTTACCCTGTGACAAAAATGACAAATAAAGGTTTCCGAATCAGTGATATTAGATTGTGTGTGTATATATACTTTTGTAATTACCCTGTAACTACATGAAACAAGAGTATATTTCACAGTATTTAAAAAAATTGCAATAGTTTTACTTGCCTTGAAACATGTAAGGTCAAACTTAAACATCTGCACTTTTGCTATAAAAAAAAAAAAACTGTATAAATGCATAGATATTGTACCCTGTAATTTTTAAAAAGCCTGTATGTATTCATACACCATTATTACAAAAAGTTACACAGTGTATGTTCTCACTAAATTGCTCCCAAATGTAAGATTGTTGTATCATAGTAGTAGAATAAGTAGTTCTATAATACTTACAGTATATATTTTTTCATTCTCCTGGTTGTTACCCCTTTATTCCCCAAACTTTACATTTTGTTCTGTTATACTTACATGTAAGTACTTTATAGGTACACTATAATAACCGAAAGTTACACTGTAAATCTGTCTTAATTACGCAGAGCTTTCCGGGCTGTAATCTAAAGCATTACCAAAGTTTCTTTTGAATGGCGCTGCTTTTAATGATTTCCAGTTTGATTAATCAGATCCTAATCGTTTGATCAGATAAGGCTCTTCGTTATGAGGTGTAATGCAGCCGGCGCCGCCCCTCCGTCATTCTGACAAGCTCATGAAAAAATCAGCGAGAGTTGATTAATAACTCCAGACATGATGCAATCTTCATCTTTATTAAGATGTTGAAAGCTCTGCGATGATGTGACCACACAGCTTTTCCCAACCGGACAGCGAGGAAGAAAAGGGTAGGAAAAGAGAAAAATGTGAGGTATTCGAGTGAGCGAGGGAAAGGAAGAAAGACACAGTGTTGGCCCAGGAATAATTAACAAATAGAGTACAGATGGCAAAAACAGATGGTTTCATTCGGGTTGTTCTGCAGATGGAAGGCCGCTGATGATAATGGATTCTGCACTCAGACGCTGGACAAACGTCCTCTAGAAATATGAGCGTCTGAGCAGAAATGCTCAATGCATGGACTGGCAAAGTTCAGAGAGTCTTCAGTCTTGCTGAAATGCTTTCTCATGCACTCTTCAACATAAAGCAACTAAAATTGGGTTGTGTTTTTTTTGCACCAGTGACAAAGAAGAACCATTTTTAGCCTACTTAGTGTGAAGAAAGAACATTTAAAAAAAATCGAAAAAACCTTTTGTGGAATGGAAAGAATTAAAGATTCAATAGTGCCAGTAGTGGAACCGTCGGGTTCTGGAAGCAAAAACTCATTCATTTTCTCCATAGGAAGATTATTTCTTAACTGCAACTTTTAAGCCTTTAAAGAAAGCCTTACTGTGAGGTTCTTAATCGATGGCATTTGCTTCTGTCAAGCCATCAAGTTTCATCATTTTAATTTAGTTTTAAAATAATCGTGTTTAACAATGGAATTCGTGGTCAAAAACTACATTTCCCATGATGCCTCACAGAAGCATTTCAAATGGCGTAATCGAATCTGTTTCCATACGCTCTCAAAATACTTAAATATTTGAATATATATATGCATATTTTGCAATACACTTAAAATTTATTGTGTGTGTATATACTGTATATATATTCCACATTTTTAAATAAGTAGCCTAGTTTTATATTTCTCCATCATTTTTAATTCGATTACGCTGTACTTGTAGTTCTTTCCCTCACTAAAGCCATTAAGTTCAGTCTTGTACCTTTATATTTTGTCTAACTAAGGCAACTAAGTCTGATTTTCAATTTTTGCTTCAAATCAAAGTTTGTAATGTTGTGATTCACCTCATAACTGGTTTGGTTCATGGCTTATAATACTTTAATATAGTGAAATCCCTAAGAGAAAAGAACCAAAAAATAAATAGCCTACTTACGCAACCAACGCCGCTGAAGAAGTGTGCGGGAACCTTTTATTTTTAAGAGTGTGTAACCGGTTTCTTGTTCTTGTTTAATGCGGATGATGTGAGTTTGCTGAATATGCATATGTACACACAAGGCAGACATTGGATGCCATAGCAAGATTAGTAGTGTATTTCTATTGAATGCCCTTCACAGGTGTGTGTTTACAGTGTGGCTCATTGACTCAGAATGAACGTTTTTAACTGTTTGTTTTAAAAAGCATGGCAGCAATTTGAACACTGGTTAAAATCAGCCACCGAAACATAAACTTTGGTGCGGTCGTGACAGTCAGCGCACATCTCCTCAACATTTCAGCACTTGTGTTGATGATTCATGTGTCTTTGAGCCACTTTATGACACACAACCATTGAAAAGTTTGTGTTTTTTAAAAGAAAATACTACTTTTATTTATCAAAGGACACTTGATAATTAAATTAAATTGATCAAAAGTGACAGTAAAGACATTTATAATGTTACAAAAGATTCTATTTCAAAATAAATGCTGTTCTTTTGAACGTTCTATTCATTGAGGAATCATAAAAAAATGCATCACAGTTTCCGCAAACATATGAATTGTTTTCAACATTGATAATAATAATCATAAATGTTTCTTGAGCATGCAAATCATCATATTAGAGTGATTTCTGAAGGATCATGTGACACTGAAGACTGGAGTAATGATGCTGAAAATTCAGCTTTCATCACAGGATATTAAATTACACTTTACTATATATTCACATAGAAAACAGATGATTTACATTCTAATGATAATTCACAATTTTTACTGTAAAAAGCCTTTAAAACTGACCCTAGAACTGTTCAGTTCAGCTAAACATTATATATATATATATATATATATATATATATATATATATATATATATATAAAAAAATTGGGGTCCAACAACATTGACTTTCGTTGTACAAAGAAAAAGAAAATCAAAATATCTTTATAAAGAACTTTCACTTTTGGCTGAAGTATCCCTTTAACTGTTGTTTCGAATTATATTCATATTAAAGAAAAGATTAATGCGTGCACCCAGTCAGGTCTCTGTATCTCTGAGATGTTTCGGGTTTCACACTGACTGTAAGATATAGTGAGTGACACTACATAACTAGAGTTTCTCCCAACCTTTGACTGCTTTAAAGAGGCGATCGCTTCCTGAAATGCCGTACGTATGTTGTTCATTTAGCCGATGTGATCATTGAAGGTTTTTGCCTAAACGTGTGAATCAGTGACATGCTAAAAGGCCATTGATTTCTACTCCCATGATGTCTTCCTGATGGCGCTTGAAAGGGTTTGAGAGTGACACGTTCATAGAAACGTCTGGGATAATTCGATCCAGGTCGTGTTTCGCAGAAGAAATCACATTCAGATCTAAAGCTGAAGTGACTCGGGCACCTGAAAGAGCCTTTGAGCTCAATTAGGGGCTTGTCAGGAGGGAAAACGCACCTTTAAATTGCACACACACTCGTATTTGAGCTGTTCGTCCTGAGCTCACACAAGACAACCCAGCAATTTACTGTAATCCATATTGACGGCTCCTCGATGACCTCATCGCGCCGGGATTTTCTCAGAGACGGCCAATCTAAACAAGCGATTTAACTTTATGTGTGGGACCAAAGCCACTGCGGCGAACTGCTCCGACATGATAAACGCAGTGCAGATATGAAGCCCAGGAAGAATGCACTGCAAAAAAATGGTGTTTAAAACAAGTATTTTTGCCTTGTTTTCCAGTCAAATATCGGTAACACTTTACAATAAGGATGCATGCATGAACTAACAGGGAAAAAGCATTTATTAATCTCAGTTAATGTTCATTCCAACATTATTTAAAATCTAAAAAACATTATTATGCAATGTTTATGTATGAAAAACATTATTTTACAACAAAAAAAAGTTGTAACTGTTAATATTATTGGTAACATTTTATTTGACAGTGTTCTTATTACACATTACATGTAGTTAGTAATAACTATAAATGGTGCATAATTTCATGCAACTAACCATAAACCAAACCCGAATCCTAACCCTATATTAAGTACATGCAGTTAATTATTAATACTCTATAATTAAGTGTGTAATTAACACTGACACCTTAAAATAAAGTGTAACAATATTATTTAATGGACATGAATAACAATAAACAGCTGTATTTTTTATTAACTAGATTAATACTGTAAGAAGGTAATTGTTCATTGTTAATGTTAGTTAATACATATTGTAAAGCGTTATCAAAATATCTAAATGTTCTTAAATCAAGATACATTCGCATGAGAAGCAAAATTACATGAAATAGCCTATAAAGTCTTGTGTATCAAAATGAAGTGAGTTTGTGCTTGAAAACAAGAAAAAGTGTCTGCCACTTGGGTTCAGTGATTTTTAGTAAATGTATCTTGATTTAAGAATGTTTGGATATTTGTGCTGGAAAACAAGACAAAAATACTGAGGAAGAATGTCATTTTTGCAGTGTAAAAAAAATGACTTGTTTCTCTTTGACCTCTTTCTGTTGTTCTGACCCGATTGGCACTTTTTATTTATTTATTTTTATTATTATATATATTCACTTAATTAATTAATTTTTTTCTCCAGAAGTGAAGACTAAACCCAGCTAACAAAAAATATGTTCTAAGAACATTTTGCTGCTGTTCCCATTCATTTATGAAAATGTAATTTTGGAATGTTCTTTGAACATGAATGTTAAGGGAACATTCCATTTCATCATTCTTCAAACATTATGGAACGTTACATTTGAATGTTCTCTGAACGTTCTGAAACAACCATTAAAAAACGTTAAACAAACATCCAACTAAAACGTTTAAGAAAAAACATCCCATGATTGACGAATAAATAATGTTTTTGTGAGAACGTTATTAAAGACCAGATCAACTTTGATCAAACTTTTTATTAATGTTACTGGAAGCATGTTTGTTCATAACTTGGAGAGAACGTTTTCTGTTCACTGGGAATATCAATGCATCTTGCTTTTCTATAGATGGCCTATTTATACAGGAAAACAAAGTGAGTGTTCCGAGTGTCTTCTCTGTGTGGAATATTGACCTACAGCAAACTTCATCACAAGCTCAGACTTCTCTTTGTTGTTTTGCGCCGCTCAAGGCAATTTCGAAGCACTTACGGTCTAAACCCACAACACACACGACGATCGTTCACAGTTTTCCCAGAGCGCTGACAAACGCCGGCAGACACACGGCTGTTTGACTGGAGAAACACCAGCTGGGTCACTCTTTATTTCTTTGCTTAATTAATGCTCTGTGCTTTTGAGAGGTTTGAAGCGACCGGCGTCTGAACTTAAAACAGCTTCGACTTCTTCAGCTTCAACTCTTTTCACATCGCCCTCGAGATGCACGTTAGAAAGCAAATCAAATCTGGAAGAGTAAAGTGAAAGCCACCAGTACAAAGTGTGATAAATGCAAATGTATTCACTGACATTTGAAAAGCAAACGTCAGATTTTGTGTTTTCCCGCCTCAGGTCAGTTTATCCAGCTAATGAAGCGGTTCCTAAGCTTTAACCTTTCTTTGAGAAAAGCTTCTCACTTTTGTGACCTTCACGTTGACTTGTTCCTCGTTACACTTCAGGCCTCTTCGTCGGCTCTAAAGCTTCATTCGCATGCTGAAACAAATCGAGCAGAATCATTCATAAAAGTGGGCCGGAAGCGTAAGAGTACGTGTTCCCAGCATTATTAAAATGCATATGTTTAATTTATGATCCAAGACTTTCAAAGGGGATCAGCTGTCTGGGAATAAAGTCCGACATTCCTTTGCCATATGTATTCATTCATCCTGGCCGCTGTCTACATCACAAGAGCGCGACGTGTCGGGAGAAATCCCACCTGATCCCAACTGAAGCTGAGAAATCAGAAAGCATTACTCTGAAAAGCACAAAACTGGCTGAGCTTCGCCATTCACGACAGTTTCCCAAGGATGAATACTCTTCTGTTCGCGATTTATTTGAGTGCTTTTAGGTTTTAGGAAGAATGTTGTGCTGGACTCACAATGTGTTGTTTTAACCATTTCTTTTCTTCACATTTTTATAAACTTTGATTTGCAGCACATTAGTAATTTTGGGGGGAAAGGCCAAATGTAATTTAATAGTAAATTGAACTACTCACTTCTTACACTCTCAAAAAACATGTTAAAGACTAAATAAATATTATACATATTCGTATATTATGAAATGAGTATATCATAAAAAAAAAAAAAAAAAAAAATGAATGTAAAATATAAATGTAGGCTATTTATTTTTATATTTTATTCTTTTTTCTACTCTCTCTCTCTCTCTCTCTCTCTCTCTCTCTCTCTCTCTCTCTCTCTCTCTCTCTCTCTCTCTCTCTCTCTCTATATATATATATAATTGTTGTTTCAACTTAAAAAGGTAAGTATCTGTGCTGCCTTAACATTTTAAGTTTAATCAACTTGAAATTTGTAGTTGTACTCAGTGACAAGGCACAAAATCTTATTTTTTTAAGTTGAAACAACTTTTTTACAGTGCAAATAAAGTAGGCCTACATATAAATAAATGTAGTATAATATAAATTATAATTATATATATATAAAATGATGAATGGCTTATAAAAAATATTTTATATCATATTATCATTTTTGACTCAGTTGTCATTTGCAATTCTTTTGAAAAAAAAAGTTGTTTTATTCCCACATGAGAGAAAAAATTGTTCCGTTTATTAGGATTAACATTTATAAAGTGTTTTCAGGATGAATCTTGGGTTCATAGCATTTTTGTTTTGTTTTAACAATTTTTTTGTCTGATTTCCAAATGAATCATTCTTTTAAACCAGTTTTTTTTTTTTTAAATGATACACTTTAACTTATGATTCATTTATGAATCACTCAAGTATAAGAATTGTTTTCAAAAGTGAAAATATACTGAATTTAAAGCTGCAGTCCGTAACTTTTTGAGGTTAAAAATGATCCAAAATAAATGTTTGAGCAAGTTCATAACCAGCCAGTGTTCAGAACTCTCTGCTTGCCGTAGCTCGATTCAAACCGGTAAGCTTGTAATAATGTTTTTAACTCCAGTGGATTTCCACTGTAAATTCGAGCATGTCTTTGCGTCATTACGTCACATCTGTCCACATAAAGAAGAGTCTCGGCTAGTCGGCGATGAGTGTGAGGATGCTGGAGATTTATAGCCTTTTCTCACAGCACTTGATATAATTAAACTTAGCAATTTGATGGTGGATCCAGAAAGGTTTAAACGACAATCACCAACTGGAGATTCACCCGTTGTAAAACGCAAAAGACTTCGGACTTCGGATCGGCTACAGAAAAAAAGAGACTGCAACCGGCCCATGCGGAAACAAGGATAATATCGGAAGGGCTTTTGAAAGGTGGCGTGAACTCCGTGTTTTAAAGGGATTCAAAACCAAATCAGAGACGGCTTTTTTTCTGCTGGACAAGAACCAGTTCTAAAGAACATTCATTTGTTGGTATGACAATTAGAAATTAGACTGCACAGAAATGGAAACTGAACTACAGGTAGCCCTAATACACAATAAATGTAGTCACGCAATGCTGATGTTGTTAACATTAAAGGAGAACTCCGGTCAATTTTAACATTGAGCTCATTTTTTTGTACATTTGGAGTGCTGTCAATACAGAGAACAACGACAAAAATCGGTGTTGCCTACACCGAGTTATTCTATTTTTAAAATTTGCACCCTGTTGACTTCAATGGGGCAAGTACTAAACCTGCTTTTAGCCTCTTAACATCCCTGATGTGTCATTACAAGTGCACAGAAAATGTGAGTGATTCCTTCAGAGTGAACACGAGTGGATCTGACTGCAGTAGATGTGAAAGATATGTATAAAAATGATGTTATTTAAGCCAGCGCAAATACCTGTGTTTACATCCTGTTTATCGGTTGAAGTCCAAAGTAGTCGATTGCAGAGTTCACACGCATAGGTTTAATACCTATGATCACGCGCGTGAACTCGGCAATCGACTACTTTGGACTTCAACCGATAAACAGGATGTAAACACAGGTATTTGCGCTGGCTTAAATAACATCATTTTTATACATATCTTTCACATCTACTGCAGTCAGACTCACTCGTGTTCACTCTGAAGGAATCACTCACATGACCTGTGCACTTGTAATGACACATCAAGGATGTTAAGAGGCTAAAAGCAGGTTTAGTACTTGCCCCATTGAAGTCAACAGGGTGCAAATTTTAAAAATAGAATAACTCGGTGTAGGCAACACCGATTTTTGTCGTTGTTCTCTGTATTGACAGCACTCCAAATGTACAAAAAAATGAGCTCAATGTTAAAATTGACCGGAGTTCTCCTTTAACAATTAGAGAACAAAGTATAATTTGCATATAATAGTATTGCAAATAATAGTATAGTTTGTAATGATATGAGAAGCGATCGTTAGATTTAATCAGTGCGATTTACTGCAATGCTTTTTCTCCCTTTAGTTGGTCAGAACAAAAGTGGACTTGCTTGTTCAGAACATTTCCCGGTGAAAATTCTTATGTCGGTCATACTTCCAAAAAGTAGAATCTGTGATTGCGAATGCCAGGATCCACACCGACGGCGACTGACAGCCACACATTCTCCTCAAAATACTGTGTTCATCCGCGCTGTGCCGAGCCGAGGCACAACCCACGTAAAGTTGATAATTCTGTGAATAACTGCAATGGCAGATTCCGAACAGAGATGGCGACAAAGAGGAAAAACTACAGACTGCAGCTTTAACCAAATATGTATTTCAGTTTGATCCTGAAATCTACAAATGCAGTGCATGGGAAACATGTTTTGGGTTGCAACTCACCAGTGTAGCTTTATTTCATATCTCTATGGAAAATTTGACTGTAATGGGTTCATTTTCCCAGCGCTCCTGGGCCTATTCAGCGTCACATCTATTGGAAAGCTGTCATCGCTCTCAGTGTTTTTACAGTAGCAATAACAGGTGTGCCACTGTCTGGACCACTGGCCTCCGGCTACGGCTTTATAACAACGATATTTCAAAACATCTCATGTGTGAACCGTAGAAGAGGGAGGGCTGTCTGAAAACCTCCAAACACACAGTAAAGTATACAGAGTTTGCTAAAACACTGGTTTCTTGAGTTTCATACGGCGTAATGTCACTCAATCACATCATTAAGCTCATCATCCCGCTGTCACTCTGTGACGTTCATCTCTCCAGTCTCCAGAAATGAAAGCAGGCGCTTTTTCCCAATCTGATTTGTGGAGTTTACCCGCAGCGCTCGCTTTCTTTGATCAAAACAAGGAGATGTTAAGGATTTGAAGACATGCTGCGTGGTTAAAGAGTCTCTCCTGGGGCGGACAATTAACACTCGCCATTCTCAAGCGATAGTTCATGCCGATCATACCGGGAGGCAGCAGTTATGATGCTTGAATATCAATTTTAATTACCAGTTAGGCTATACCAGCAGGCCAAGTTAGAAAAAAGAAAATTAAATACTTCAAAAATGTACGGGGAAGATTGTTTGAGATGAAGGGCTCTGGAGATTTGACACACAAATAGAGATTGTAGACTAACTGAGAAAGCGTTTCGAGATGACATGCTGTGGTGAGGTTTGTTTACGATGCTAATTCAGTAATGCAATATGCATGACTCTAATTCTGTACAGTCATGGAAATGTGTTTTAGCAAGAGTGTACAAGAGGCCGGGATTCTTCATTATTCCAGTTGATTTCAAAAAAAGAATTTAAAATAGAGCTCTGAACCAAATCAACCCGGCTCTAACATGAATCACAATATTGCATAACTTTGATTTGAAGTGCAGGATTTGAAACCTGGAAGAAATAATCAATAAATGTCCTTGCACTATTTTATGAAGAAATTAAACTGCACACTTCCCACTCTCAGCTTATATGCACTGCAACAAATTATTTAAATAAATTTCAACATTAGAATACGAAATAATGTGTTGTTTCGACTTAAAAAAGTACGTATTCATTCTTGACTTAAAATATTATGTTTAGTTAACTTTAGTTTAGTTTAGTTAGGTTGGATATTTAATTTATCTCAACAAATTTTAAGTTGTTATAACAATTGCAGCAACTTTTTTTACAGTGTGTGTGTATATATGTAAATATATTTCTATATTTTTAATTGTACTTAAAATACAGTATTTGTATGTTTAATCTAAAGTAATAATATTTTATTATATGTATAATTTATAATTTAACATTTTAGATAGATGTAGTAATTTTAATAATTTGTTATTTATTACTTGTTTTTATTTAAATAATGTATTTATTATTATTATTATATTTTTGATCAATTAATATAAATTTAATAAATGTAATATATTCATATAATATATTTTATGTTTTATACT
>NC_137137.1:1545000-1547500 GCF_949319135.1 Squalius cephalus
GTCTTTCTGACTTCAACACAACAGCATTACAAACGAAAGCTCTGCAAATCTAAATGGCCTCTTCTAACGCATGCGACACGCGTGCTGGTGTTGGTGCAACATGTACACTGATCCTGATTCACAACGACTCCATTGTTTTGCTGAACGCCGGAGTATTACAGCATGGCCTGTGATCTGGATACCAATGAGATCCAGCATATTTGACTTTGGGCTGTTAGCATTCGGCGTTCTGGCTAACGCTGTGAGACGAGACAACAATCTGAACCGCATCCAACACTTTCTGATTCTCCAACTCTCGGTTTTGTTTTTTACTGGGTAAACAGAGTGTGCGCTCATCAGGGATTACTGTATATGCAACATCATTCTTGTTTCCAGAAGCACATTTATATAGTTATGGATGCTTATTATTACTAATGCATCAGTGTTGAGATTAGAATATCCTACCTATGGAAGCGTATGTATCCCACTGAATAAAAAATTTAAATGTTATTGTGACTTTGTACACACAAACTCAGAATGGGAAAAAGTCAGAATTTGTGGCAGAAACAAAATAAATCATGATTATGAGATATAAACTCAGAATTTCTTGGGGGGAAAAAATAGTTTTTTTTTATGAATTACGAAAATTTAATTCAGAATTCCGAGTGGAAAAAGTCAGGATTACAACATATTAATTTAGAATTCTGAGGAAAAAAGTCAGGATTATGAGATATAAATAAGAATTCTGAGGAACAAAGTCAGGATTACGAGATGTAAACTCAGTATTCTGAGAAAAAAGTCTGAATCTGTGGCTGAAACAAAATAAATCAGGATCACGAGATACACTCCGAATTCTGAGGATTAAAGTAAGGATTACAAGGTATAAACTCAGTATTCTGAGAAAAAATAATAATGAAAATTACCTTTTTTTTTTTTTTTACGAATTACGATAATTAAGTTCAGAATTCCCAGAAAAAATCTGAATTATGAGACAAACTCAGAATTATGAGGGAAAAAAAAATCAGAATTACGAGATCTAAACTCAGAATTCTGTGGATTAAATTCCAAATTTTCCCAAATCCAAATTTCTAATATACACGTAATTGTGAGAAAAAAGGTCACGATTACCTTTTTATCTTGTTTTTTTATTCCATGACAAAAACGAGATTCCATTCAAACACACACACTCTCTCTCTCTCTCTCTCTCTCTCTCTCTCTCTCTCTCTCTCTCTCTCTCTCTCTCTCTCTCTCTCTCTCTCACACACACACACACACACACACACGCTTTATTCAGATGATCTATGAATCAAACCTTAACTTAAAAGCGCAGGCGATTAGAATCTCCACTGCATCAACACAAGTTCACGTGTCTAAAAACAGTAAAGTGCATCATCCAGACAGCACTGAGTTCGATACATCAGCATCAGTAAGCAGTTCTTCTGATGCTTTTCTTGGGTTTCAGTCTCAGGGCCGACGGCCATTAGATGCTGAGCATCATTTATCTTCAGGGTCATTAATTATTTGTGTGTAGTTATTTATTAGCACTTACTCGGAACATATGGCTTGGAAAACGCATATCTGAGTGAAGTTTATCAAGCAAGGATGATTTTCCATCTCACACCGGTGGAAACTACTCCGTCTTTCTTTCCCATGATAGATTCCTCAGCAACAGCTTTCTGCACCTCCTTTTACAATAACAATCAATCACGATAAATTTGTCTCCGGGATAAGGTTCAAACTTGTCTGTCTAAAGCCCTATTCGGACGGGACTAGTTTAACATTTAGAGGTGGTGTAAATTAATAATTACCAGAGCTTCTCTGTGATATTAGTCCCGTTCGAATGTGCATATCAGTGATCATTACGGACAGTAAAGATTACGGCGGCTTTTACCGTCAGTAAAAAGGTCCGGAAAAATGCGTGCGAATAGACCCGCTGTAAATATGTATGTAAATATTTCGTCATTTCCTGTTTAAAAGTAGTTTCCCGCGTTTTTTCAAGTATGGAGACGCTTGAAGAAGCATCAGTTGCGTTCTAGTCGCTGGGACGAGTCTGTGGCAAAACTCAAGTGTTTTACACACACCATTCAGATCAGAGAGAAGATCGAAAGCACTTGTTAGAGGCATCTTTTAGCTTTAGGTAAGTGCCAATTACCAACACAATCCAATCTAAAGTTAATTAATACATCGTTCAACCGGACATAACAGTTTTATATATATAAATATATGTTATATGTGTTTGCGCACGTGATATCAGGAAGCAACGCAATACACACATGACGAAAGGAGTGACGGCGATGCGCAAATCGAGTTAGCCTACTCTCCTAACTCCTAAATGGCAAGCCGTTTTAGCTTAAATTGTACCCGTCGTAATTGCATTTTTACTAGTAAGAATTTAATTAGAGAGCTCTACAATTCAATTCTTACTAGAAGCAATTACAATTAGAGAGCTCTACAATTCAATTATTACTAGTAAAAATTACAATTAGAGAGCTCTACAATTCAATTATTACTAGTAAAAATT
>NC_137137.1:1552500-1572500 GCF_949319135.1 Squalius cephalus
TAATTGGTTGCTTTTTCCTGTAGACGAACATTTGTAGACTAAATGGATTCATGTTGCTTGTAGAACAAGCGTCAAATCACTTACAGTGAAACTCTGAAATAAAACTTAAATATAATATATGAATTATGCTGTGCATTATCATCACATTTTTTAAATAATACATTAATTAATTAATTAAAAACCAGGTGTAAACCGTGTATTTGTGTTCATTAAAAGGGCCGCACGGTGAAGGGCCACCAGACGGGCTCTGTAAATGACACTGCAATTCTCAGCTCAAAAAGAGTTAAAATTACTTATAATATTAAGATGAGGTGAATGTATTTAATTTACACAATATTATATATGTTATTAGACCAAACAAAAGTAATAATGCATTTTATTTGTGCATATTTAAGTGTTTCATAGGTCAGAATAATTAAAAACATGCTGTTAAAAGCTGGTAAATAGTTTTAAAGAGAAATAATAACTTTAAATAATTGATAAATAGTTTTAAACAGCCTACATAATCTAACTTTAGTCATTAAATTACCATTGATGTGTAGTTTATTTATTTATTTGATCTCAATTTCAACCTGCATGTTGTTTAACATGTTTAAAATTGATGGTATATTCACATTGACACTTTTCACAGAAGTAATGAAGTCTTTTTTGTTTTTCATTGCAACAGTACAGCTTGCATATCATATTTAAAACTAGTTTGAATGTATCAGACAGTTTTGAAACCTGCCGCCAGTCTGAATATTTCTTTGCTGATTAGTTGTTTTGTGGTCAGGATTTCTCCCCTGCTTTGCGAGCACAGTTTATTTATGTGACACTTTGTTTAAACAGAAAAATGCAAAGTCAGATTTCATTTTATATGTGACGCTGAAAAGCCACATCATTTGGACACATGGATTTCAAGCCAGGTGATTATTCTGTTGAAAAAATAAGTATCATTGCAGATTTCCAGAGAGAGAGAGTGTGTGAGAGAGAGAAAGAAATATATAAGTTCTATATTTTTTCTTCACATTTTTGGGGCGTAACCTCAGTTCACAGAAGCACAGATGGTTTGCAGTGATTCACGTTGAGTTTGGGCCTGTAAGAATCCAGTGGTTTCCTGAGTCTGTGTTTTATTGTCTTGTTTTTAAAAGGGATGCTGTGTGTCAGATTTACAGTAATCTTGTTTTTTTCACTCATGCACCCTCACGAATGATAGCAAAAGAAGTGTGCGTGTGCAGGACATGATATGAACACACGGACTGTGAGGAATTCATTTTGCATGATGTATTTGCATGCTTCACGTATAGTCAAAAGCACATTTTTAGCAGTGCATCTGCTCTCTCTGTATGCATCGCACGAGCTCTGACCGAATATTAGAAGGCCACATAAATTGACTCACAAAGGCACCAGTGAAGCACGTCGTCTGTTGGCTGTCCGCACTTCATTGGCTCGCACCTCCCTTATGAGTATGAATGGTTAATTGGTTAATTACTCACTGCACCTTTGGCACACTAAATGACCATAATGAGTTTGCTGTAGCGTTTCCCATGCTAAGAGCTCCCGCTAGCCGGATTCTCCTCCGACTTCCTTCCCCTTTAACTGCAACTCTCTTCATTTCTCAGTGCCATGCTGAGCAGAGAAAATGAATGAATACAATTATATATTTCAGGAGGTTGATTCCTCTACTGGAGACCCGGGGCTCCGGGGTCACGCGGCCTCTGAACGGAAACCCAGCATACATTCAGATGTAACACGATAGTTGGGTTGCTCGTGAAAATGTTCCATGATGAACCAGTCTGAAATGTGTTCCCACTCGACTCAAACGTGCAGGACCGTCCAGTGTTTACAGGACAACTGTGTTTCCCGTAAAAGTCCCTTAGATACCAGTTACTATTTCTGTGTATAAGCATTTTAATAAGCAATAAAAAATAATATTTCTAATATATATATATATATATATATATATATATATATATAAATAAATTAATAAATTATTATTATTATCGTATGATATTTCCCGTAAAACTCCCCAAAACCTGTTACAATTTGTGTGTGCAATATGTAAACATATATATATATATATATATATATATATATATATATATATATATATATATATATATATATATATATTTAGTATATATATATATATATATATATATATATATATTTACCACACACAAATTGGGAGTTTTTACAGTAAATATTATATAATAAAATGATTTTAATAAGCAATAAAAAATAGTGTGTATATATATATATATATATATATATATATATATATATATAAATTTAGTAAAACTCCCCAAAACACGGGTTACAATTTGTGTGTGGAATACGTAAACATATAATTTATATATATATATATATATATATATATATATATATATATATATATATATATATATAAATTATTATTATTATCGTAAGATATTTCCCGTAAAACTCTCCAAAACCCGGGTTATTTGTGTGTGGATATATATTTTTTTATATTATATATAAATATATATATATATATATATATACACACTATTGTTTTATTGCTTAAAATCATTTTATTATATAACATTTACTGTAAAAACTCCCAATTTGTGTGTGGTGTGTATATATATATATATATATATATATATATATATATATATATATATATATATATATATATATATATATATATATAAATTATATGTTTACGTATTCCACACACAAATTGTAACCCGTGTTTTGGGGAGTTTTACAAAGTTTTTAATTTTTATATATATATATATATATATATATGACATATATATGATTTTTTTTAAAAATATTTTTTCCTATTATTTATTAAAATTGTATATTTTCAAAAACAAAACAAAAAAAGATTTAGCATATTTCTACCACAGTGTAGCCTATAATACGTTTTGTAAAGTTTCGTAAAGTTTTGTAATCCCCACCACATTTTGTTTTTTACCTCGGCAAACTTTGCACTCTTCTCCGCACGAAACCACTTTTATGCACTTGCATGTATTTTATGTGTATTTTAGGAGCTCCTCACTTCTCTTCTGTGGGAGATTTAAGAAGGAAAGGAACACATCATGCATCTCAGCTGAGAAATGTAAAACACGGGCCGTTCCTCATGCGTGTGTTTTCTTCAGTCGTACACGACCGCTATTCTCCAGTCCTGAGCAGATCCTGCTGCAGTTCACACTGACTTGACTAGTTTTGACACTGCGTGTTTTCCTCTTTGAGACTTGTTAAACCCTCTCCTGTTGTATGTAAAATGTGCTGTGCCTTTCTGCTGTCCATATCCATTCTCAGAGGGGAACGAAGATGGTTTGTGTATTGGAGAGTTCAGCCAGTGCATGAGAAACCGATTATGATGATTTTAAAGAGCAGAAATGACATAAAGGACCACGTTTAGACGAGGATGACAGTGGATTAACGTTAGGCAGATAGAAAACATCACTGTTACCCTGCAACAGCTCATTAGGTGCTTAAAAAGCCAGCGGGACGTTATGCAATGTCACAATGTTTTTATTTAATAAAGACAAAAGCGAGTTGAGCCAGGGATTTGCTGTCTGTTGACTCTGGATATACAGTGGCTGTATAAAACCTCTCAGCATCACATGCTCTTCTAAGATAAGGCTTTGTGAAGGCCGATGCCGGTGTCGTGGTCGGGATTGTTGCTCCGTCTGCCAGTCGATCCGGCTCTGGATTAGACGTACACGAGTGAACGCTGGAGAGATGCAGAGTCGAATCTGCATGCAGGATTCATTCAGGAACGGTCCCGGCGCTGGACATCAGATTCTTATGCATAATTAGATGCATTGGTGACACTTTACAATAAGGTTCATTAGTTAGCATGAACTAATAATGAACCGCAACATTTATTTCAACATTAATATAAAAACATATTAAAATCTTTAATGCACTGTGAAGTAACACGAACAAACAATGATCAGTTGTATTTTCATTAACAAAGATGAACAAATACAGTAACAAATGTGTTGCTCATGGTTAGTTAATACATTAACTAATGAAACTAATGTAAAGTGTTTCCGCTGTATTTAATTCAGTGCATCTCTTAATCTAAAACCACATGGTTTATTCTTAATATGTGACATGTACATGTTTTGTGCATTATAATCTCAGCATGCTCAAAATAAGTGAATGCACGACGAGACAGATGTTTGTGAGTGTTTGCTTCATTTATTCATAAAAGATATTTAACATGAATAAATACTGTAAGCTGGAGAGCAAATAATGCTGCAGTGTTTCTCCTGTTATTAGTGTAAGTGGAGCATGACTGGTGTGGCTGGTGTTTCGGTCATGCCTGCTTCACCCGTGCCGTTCCACATTCACACCTCAGTTTGAGGAGAGTAAGTCCGTCTGCAGCTGCGGGACGGTTCTGCAGAAACTCAACCGGTTTAGAGACTCGCGGGGCAGGTAACTAACTTAACACAACGTTTCAGAAGTGCAAAAAAATGTTGCATTGCGCAAATAGTCAGAGAGTGTGCAGAATCCCTCAGGAGTTTTCAGCACTCTGCATTTTATTATTTCAATAACACTTTACAATAAGGTACCGTAGTTAACATGAACTAAGAATGAACAATACTTCTTCAGCATTTATTAATAATTTCAACATTTACTGAAATCAAAGGTTGCATTTGTTAACATTAGTTAATGCACTGTGAACAAACAATGAACTGTATTTTTATTAACCAAAGATTAATAAATACTGTAACAAACTTATTGTTAGTTAATTTCAGTTAATACATTAACTAATGAACCTTATTGTAAAGTGTTACCATTATTTCTAATGTGCATTGGTGTTTACTCCACCGAGAGGACAAACAAACAAACAAATGGACGAACGGAAAGCGGGCCGCTGTAAATATTGAGCGGCCGGTTCCTCTCTCTCTCAGTTCTGAAAGGCCTCGATCGCTCTGAAAGGCCACTATTGTTTCCTCTCGCTGTCGCCTCTCCACAACCCGGCTGAAAGTATGCATGTATTTAGAGAAAAGGAGAGCAGGAGAGGATAAAGGGGGTGAATGGAGAGGGGTTCATGGTCCTGCTTGTAATACTCTCGGCGTTCACAGCGAACACAGAAGCGACGGCCTTTTCCCTCAGCAGATCTTTCTCACACGCCAAGCGCTGTTTCACAGACGCATGTGTCTGGCCGCTTCGACCGGGTTTCTCCAACAATAGGTGACATTTGTTCTGTGACGAGGCCTAAGCCGACAGGATTAACCCCAGAACTGAGCTTTGTCCGTCTTCTGGGGGTGGAGGGGGTTCGGGATGTTTGAGGGGTGTTTTGTTGCACCGAGATACAGTATCAGCTCTTGACGTGGCTGTGAAGACGTGCACGAAACATAAAGAACATGATTTTCCTTTCGTTTCCCAAAACACTCAGATTCCCATGCGAGTGGATCAGATACACTGGACTGATGAGATGTTTCTGAAGATCTGAACGCTTCTGCTTAAATGCTTCAGATTCAGTTGGTTCTGCCCATATATGAATTCTTCACACAAAAAAAAAAAAAAAAAAGTTTTGTATTTAAATAAAAAAATATAAATATTAAATAAACTAAAAAAAAATATTTTTTTATATATATATACATACTACATACATTACACACACACACACACACACACACACACACACACACACACACATATATATATATATATATATATAAACAAAAAGTTATAATAATATACAGTATATAAACTTATTTTCATTTATTTTCATTTATTTTACATTTATTTTATAAATGAAAATAAGTTATATATATATAATATAAATTAAAATAAGTTAAATAAAAAATAATAAAAAATATTAATGATAATATATATATATATTAGATATATAAACATACATCACACACACACATATAAAAAAAAACACACACACACAAAAAAATAATATATATAAACTTATTTTCATTTATTTTAAATTTATTTTATAAATTAAAATAAGTTATATATATATATATATATATATATATAATATAAATTAAAATATTGATCATATATATATATATATATATATATATATATAATTTTAACTTATTTTTTATTTAATATTTTATTTATTTCATTAGATACACTCTATTGAATTTGTTCCTCAAGATCTAAAGACCTTTTGATCTAAAGACTGCTTAAATGCTCAAAATAAAAATTCTGTACAAAAACGGAATTTAATAATTTTCTTAAATTTCATTTAATTTCATTCAACATTATTATATTTTATTTTATTTTCTATTTACCTTAAAATTATTGTCGTCATTTTAAATAATGAATGAATTGGTTTGTGCATCACACAATTCTCCTTCCATAGTTACATTTGTGTAATTGTATTGGGTTTATAAAGCGGCTTGCTTTGTCTTAATGTGCGGTCAAGTATGTTTTGACATCTGAAAAGTTATGTTCTCTTAGTTTCTGAGAGCCAGAAGTGGATCCTCCAGGATCACCTGGACATGTTGTGTGCGACCGGGTCTGACAGAGGTTTGTTTGTTTAGTGTCTCTGGGAGTAAAGCGACTCGAGGTCTCCTCATTCATGAGCTAATGGCGTGGAGTCACTAAAGGGCTTAAAAAGCCATCGGCTCATTGTCTACTGACACAAAACCCTTTCCTCTTTAATCCCCCTTCCTCTCCTCCATAGAAACCTTCCTGCTCACATTCGGCATTCATATTAATCAGTGTTAAAGGCCTAATGAGATAAATAAGACTTAAGAGGAACCCTGGAGTGTCTTTGGAAGTCTGCAGAAACTGTTTAGTTATAAATTTGCCCTGGACTGTTTCCTTCAGAGCCTGAGAATGTTTAATTGACCTTTTCTAATCTTCCTTGGAGTTTTGAAATGCACAAACCGAGGATTTTTGAAGATGATACCTTTACTATAGTATTGTTGAAGAAATCAACTATAGTCACGACTAGGGGTGGAACGGCACACAGAAGTCACGGTTCGGTTCATGCCTCGGTCCAGACATCACGGTTCGGTACAATGGTGGGAAAAGCAAAACAAAAATGCAGAAGGCTTGTGCATGTCTCAGGCTGTAAATAAATTACTTAAGCCTTAAATAAGTTTCATTAATAAAGTAAAGGCATAGAACCAGTTTATTTGTAGTGCACTGACAATAGTTTTATATAATTAGTTTATTAATTAAATTAATAAAAAGACAAAAAGACCTTGAGATATGTTTGGCAATTGAACCTGAATGAATTGAAAATTAATTTGCTACATTTCAGATTAATATATTTGTTTTCCTTAAAATTTTAACTTAACACTTTGCAGTTTGAATGATGTCCTGTATAAACAAAATGACGGAATATGTTTTTATGTTTCCACTGTTCAAACGCGCCCGCGCCCGCGCCACACACACACACACACACACACACACAAATATAAGTAAACACTTTGCGACTTTTGCCCGCGCCTCCCTCTCTCTCTCTCTCTCTCTCTCTCTCTCTCTCGTCGCAAAATTGGTCGTTCAACCACGTTGGTTAATGACGTCACGCAGGTGGTGGAGTAATAACTTCTTTTAATGAATCTGTTTAAGATCAAACTACTGCGAGATGTTTTGCTATAAATTATGATCATGGCATCTGATTTCCAGATTCAATCATAGACTCGTTCTTACGCACTAGAGCACGTTCGCACATGCGCACTCCTCTTCAAAAACGACACTTAAATCTCTTCACAAACTAAAATACGTAAATTACATTTGTATGTATTCTAAATGAAAGATTTAGATTGTACTGAATGTCAGATTGCTTATTTTGCTCAAGATCAGGATTTATTGAGTCCACATGTCATGAAAATTAGAAACTGCTTCTAACCACAGGTCAAGATCTGTCGTTCAAACACACAACTTTGCGATGCTGTTTGTGAATGTTCGTTGGAACGATGGCAGACTCGTTGAAATGCTGATAACGACAGACCTTGTGACCACAGTTGGCTAACGATGCTTTTGGGAAACACACCCCAGGACATTTAGCATCTGTTTCTAAATCCGTGTTTGTTTGGCTGCTGATCTCTCTGCTTCCCCAAACCTTGATCTGATTTCCCCCCTCGATGCTCAATGGTCCGGTCCGCATGGAAGAGGCCATCTGGGGCTCTCTCTCTCTCTCTCTCTCTCTCTCTCTCTCTCTCTCTCTCTCTCTCTCTCTCTCTCTCTCTCTCTCTCTCTCTCTCTCTCTCTCTCTCTCTCTCTCTGTCTCAATCGGGGATTACTGGCCCTTTAGATTTGCAGTAATAGGCTCAGGGCTTTAGGGGGCTGTCGGGGTGTCTCTGCACCCCAGTGTTTGATTTCGGCCCAATGTTGTGGCTACTACGGTTAGTTAATGCCGGATCACAGAGGTCCAGATTAGGACCCCAACATTAGGTAGTTTTAAGTAACAGTTAAAAACCCATCTTTTTAATATAGTGTTTGTGTGTTAATTGGAGACACTGGATGTATATTGTACTCTACTTGTTGTTGCATTTTGGTTTTCTCATTTAATTTTCTTTTACGGATGTACTTTTGTACTGTACTTGTAGCGCTTTGGGTATAAGAAAAGCGCATTGTAGATAAAATGTATTATTATTATTATTATTATTATTATTATTCATTGACTGTGAAGACAGAGGTCTAAACTAAAAGTTCACAGGTCATGGCTATTGATGTATAAATATGAAATATATAAATATCTGGAGTCCGGGAATATTTGCATTACACAGAAAACATTTTAAGATTTGATTACATTTTGTGAGATTAAAAGCGTGTGTGTCTGCATTAGCCGTCAGGAATCTTCTAATTCATTTACTGATGTTAGAAGCAATAAACGTGTAGATATAATGAATTGTTATGAAACAAAATATTCAAGCAGAAATTATTTAGCCATAGAAGTCTGCACTGCTAAAATTAAAATGGGTAAGATGCAAATCTTTGAGTGTTATTTAATAATAATAAAATATAAAATATAAAAAAGTGTGTCTTGCTCATTGACATTAAATACTTTTGTTTCGTTTAAACTACAATTATTTTGCTTATATTTTTACATATTAGTTATTATAATTTTATGTATATATGTATATATATATATTATTATTATATAATTTCATGTTTATACTGTAAAATTATATCTATAAACATAAAATGATATATAATAGTTATTTCTTGCATTTAAATATTGTGCACTCAATGAAAATGTTTAATTAACAAATACTTTATAAAAATATTAATTTGATGTAGTTTTATTGCTATTCAGAATTATTTTTGAGTGCATTTGACCAAATATATACATCAAATCAGTACTCTTATGGTTTCCACATCCATCATGTTTTAATAGTTGTGTTTTGACATGGCTTTCATTCCTTTTTCCCCTCTTTGTGTGTGTGAAACCTTCCGTCTCGACCTGGAGAAGGACTGTGATGTGTTTTGGGGGGCGACGATCAGCCAATGGAAACGCAGCGTTTCCTGGCGTTTGATTGGTGCAGGCGGTGAAGCTGAGTGTGATGGCGGCGAGTGTATGAAATATTAAGAGCTGTTTGTGATCTCACAGGCAAACCTTCGCACGCGATGAAGAAACGAGGTCAAGGCTATACCGTGTTGACACGGCAAAGGTGACCGTGAAATCTGAGGGTTCAAGTGTTACTTCTGTGGCTGTTCGCACGTGTGTTTAACCACAATTCTGTTCCTACTCTGTGTTTTTGTCTTGTTTTCAAATATCTAAACATTCTTAAATCAAGATGCATTTACTGGAGAAGCAAAGTTACTAAGTCTAATGAAGAATCTATCAAAATTAAGTTTAAGTTTGTGCTTAAAACAAGAAAAAATGAAGTTTGAATTAAGTTTAATAAGACTTAATATCTTTTATATGTGAAGACTTAATATGCAATTTTGCTTGTTCTCCAGTAAATGTATCTTGATTTAAGAATGTTTAGATTTTTGTGCTGGAAAACAAGACAGAAACTGAGGAAGAACATTTTTTTTTTTTTTTCCTGTTTAAATGAAAATGTCTCATTATATGCGAGCTGATTGTTAATCTTGCACACTGAATATTCAGATAAAAATACTTTTTTGGTCTGTAGACCAAATGTTTTCCCCTTTCCTATCAACTCTGCACAGAAATCCTCTCTCTCTCTCTCTCTCTCTCTCTGTCAAAGAGAAGCATCCGAGTTTCTCAACGCCCCGCCGCTCAATAATACGACGTTCCCTCCAGCTAAAAACGCCAGGAACGTTCCTCACACCAGTCCTGCGTCTGTCGCCGTATCGTTGGAAAGAGCTACATGGCACGAAGGTGCCTGAATTATTCACGCTCATAATCGGCCTTTATGTCATATCGCCCGGGCTGGGGCCTGTGTTATTCTAGTGCATAATTGATGCTGCTCAGAAGTGGAAAAGTTAGAATAGCAGAAGTAATGTGAAGGGAAAGTGCAGGCGATTGCGTGCAGGGGTCAGACTCAATCTCGGGACGGGGACGGGGGGGGGGGGGGGGGGGTCCGACTGAATCAGGCGTAACCAGCGCTGACATTGAGCTGAGCTGGAATATCCACTCTCTGAAGACTTACAGCCTGCCGATGACTGGAGAGGAGAAGGAAAAAAATGGCTGGCATCAATTGTGGCTTTGCTTTTTTGTTTCAAAGCATTCTTTAGACGGTCTGGTGCAATAGTAATTGGAAAAATAATTTTTTACTTTTTGTCTGCCATATTTGGTCAGAACTGATCTCAGCGGTAATCAGGATCAGATCTACATGCTAAATGAATTATATTGACGGTCCAGCGTTGAGGTGTTTATAGAGCTGCGCATTATGTGTCGTTGGCAGGAACTTGTCATGCTTTTTATTTTATTTTCCTGATTTTACACTAGCGAGTTTGGGATATGTCTCACCCAGGCTGCATTTATTCGACTAAAAATACAGTAAAAGCTAAGAAATATTATTAGAATGTAAATCATCTGTTCTCTATGTGAATATATAGTAAAGTGTAATTTATATCCTGTGATCAAAGCTGAATTTTCAGCATCATTACTCCAGTCTTCAGTGTCACATGATCCTTCACAAATCACTCTAATATGATGATTTGATGCTCACGAAACATTTATGATTATTTTTAGTTGAAAATGTTGATACTTTTTTTTCTCAGGATTTTTTGATGAACAGAAAGTTTATTTGAAATATAGTTTTTTGTAACATGTCTTTATTGTGACTTTTGATCAATTTTTTTATTATTTATTTATTTATTCCACAAAAAATATGAACTGTTTTCAACACTGATAATAATAATAAATGTTTCTTGAGCATGCTGAAAATTCAGCTTTGATCACAGGATATAAATTACACTTTACTATAAATTCATATAGAAAACTGCTGTTTTAAATTGTAAAAAATATTTAACCATTTTTACTTTATAAATGCAGCATTGTTGAGCAAAAGAGACTTAATTATTCCAAACTTCTTCCTGACCAGCAGTGTAATTCCCTTCCCAATAGCCGAGCGTAAATACAGTGTTGTGACGACGCAGGGAAGTTCACTTATTGCAAAACCACTGCAAATTTTGTGTCGCTCGCATTCCAGTGATCGCGCTTCAAGTGAAAGCTTAAACCTTGTCATTAGTTAGCGGCCTCTAATTAAGTCTCATTCTTTTCTCCTCTAGTGCTTCTTTTGTGCAGCGCAGATTTACCTGGCAGAAACACGGCTCGTCTCAAATTAAAAGTGCACACATGGCCTTAGGTTGAGTTTGTTTTACACCTTGCCAACCCTCAGTCGTCCAACTCCCAGCCACAGAAACCATGTCTTTTGTGTTTCTAAACAAAGAGTGCTGGGATTTAGTTACTAGCCTGTGAGCTTAAGAAGCAACAGAACACAACGGCTACAAAGACGCTTGTGGGAAATTCTTAATCTTCAGGTGAACACGACACCTGAGAAACAAATGCATGAGGGCATGTTTATGGTGACTCATGCACAGCGAAAAGACACACACACACACACATTGCAATTCATGCATTTTAATATCAAACTGCCGTATTATATCATTCGCTTATCCAAACTTGTTTTTCTTTACACTATTTAAATGACTGATCAAATCATGCCAAATCCAGACTCTTCTGCCAGTAAAAGGTGAACCTTCATCCAAAATCAACCAGCAATGATAAAACATTCATTCTGGACAGAAACATAAATATTTCCATAAAGAGATGAGGTAATACACTCGTAAAAATGTGTCTTGCTGCGTGAGCAATTAGTGGTCTAAAGAAAAGCACTCCATCCAAGCAGACTTTACAATGCTTTTATGGCATGTATGAGCAGCTACAATGCAGCCATAAAGCATCTGATAGACGCATTAGTCTCTGCGTGTCCAGGAAACATATAAAGAGAATTTATGAGCGCTTTCTCAGTGAGAGCACCTTCAGAAGACACAGGACACAACCCGTCAAATCACCAACAGAGAGTTATTTATGTCCACCATCACCAAAACAACATTACGGTTAGTCAAAAATATTAAAGACCACTTATTATTTTCTTTTACAAAGTCTTGATGTTGTTTTCAGGCTCCACTAGAACAGGTTTCATGCATTATTTCCTCATATTCTCCATTGTTGCGGCTCCTCTCTTCCCAGTCTGTCAGTAACGCTCTGTTTACTTCCTGTCTCTTTGAAGCCCCTCCTTCTGAAAAGCACACTGTGCTCTGATTGGTCGGCTGGAGCAGTGTGTTGTGATTGGTCGAGCGCTTCGAGTGTGTTTGGGAAATGTCCCGCCCCTAATTACCATAACCGTCAGTTTAACACACTACTAACTAACTCAACCAGGCCCCGCCCCTTTATTCTGCGCATTAATTATTTAAATGAGGAATATTGTGATGTGTTCGTTCCCGGAAGAAACTCAAGATACAATGGAGGCGTTTCAGGAGTTCAGAAACACTGACACTGATATAGAGACCACAGAAAGTTGAACGTGTAATAAAGCATAATACGTCCGCTTTAAATTGTGAGTTTGTAAGATGCAATGTTGATTCCATCAAGTTTACTGGTGGTTTTTCGATATAATGTTGTGTAAATCAGCATATCGTGTCGCACTAAATCTCCATCGGTGTGATCTTGAAGACACAACTCTCTGGATTTAGAAAATCAGTCCCTCAGATGAAGGTAAATGAGGGTCCTGAACACGTGGACCCCCGTATGCTTCTGTTTCCACAGATTCATGCCGCCTCGGGCGCTTATGGATTATTTCTCCTGCTCTCGCTGTGGTGTTAATTGAGTTCTCCTTTTGTTTAGGATTCACAGGCACAAGACGCTGTGGAAACGATCCTACCCTGCTGATAAAACCCACTGATAATTATTTTCTTGACTTTTTGCTATTTGCATCATTCATTCGCCTCATTATAGCTTGAGCCATCATGTGATTAAAGAGATGTAACTGTCAATTATGAAAGCAATAATTGCATGAGATCTCACACTGCTTGGCCGTTTCTCCTAATGAACTCTTTTAAATTATAAGTATCTGCACTTAAATGAAATTTTATCTGCTCAATGATCTGCGCGTCACATTAAAATGAATCAAAAGGTGCCTGTAATTATTTAATATAGCACATAGTACTTTAGTCTTCTAACTTTCAAATACAAATCTTATTTAATTTTTTTACTTTGTAGCTTTGGAGTTATTTGAAGAAATTCACTAGAATTATTTTAGTTATTTTATTTCTTTTAGTTTTTACTTATATGTGACCCTGCACCACAAAACCAGTCACATGGGTGCATTTTTTGAAATTGAGATTTATACATCATCTGAAAGCTGAATAAATAATCTTTCCATTGATGTGTGGTTTGTTATGATTGGACAATATTTGGCCGAGATACAACTATTGTAAATCTGGAATCTGAGTGTGAAAAAAAATCGAAACATTGAGAAAATCTCCTTTAAAGTTGTTCATTTATGTTGGCGATTGTGCTGCATTCACTCACAGAAATACATGTTTTATATATTTACAGTAGGAAATTTACTAAATATCTTCATGAAACATGATCTTTACTTCATATCCTAATGATTTTTGGCATAAAAGAAAAATGGATAATTTTGACCCATACAGTGTATTGTTGGATATTGCCACAGATAAACCCGTGCGACTCGAGACTGGTGACGTGATCCAGGGTCACAAATTAAGTTATGAATATTATATCATATATTATTTTAAAATGTTCTCTCACCTATTATTTTTGTGTGTTTCACTTAAAAAGAATTGTACCACAATTGAATCCAAAATAACTTAACATAATAATAACAAAAAATAAAAATAAATGAAATAATTATATATATATTACAGTTTGTAAAATAAAATTAAAACTCTGGCCTTATTTCAAAGCTGCTTTATTTTATTACAGGTTATATTTCTGCAATACCAACCCAGATACTGGAAAATAAAGCTGAAAAAATGTCCAGTAGATATATATATATATATATATATATATATATATATATATATAATTTTTTCTCCCAAAGAAGTAGTTTTTAAATTCTGAGAATAGAAATAATTATCATCTGTACCTTTTATACATTATATTTCAATTTCTTTCATGACATTTTCCATGATTTATTATATTTCATCTTGATAACAATGATTGTATATCATATTTTATACTCTTATATAAATGTCTTTGTGGCTTCTCTTGATATTACTACTTTTATTGAGAATTATATAAATTAGAAATTTAAGTTGATGTATCAGATTCTTCATAGTAGGTGTTTTTCTTTTAGTCTAAATAATGTTTTAGCATCATTTTTGTGTGGTTTAGAACAGTAAACGGCTCTACGGTGTTTAAAAGCCTTTAAAATCCTCTCTTTTCCTGAGTGATTTCTTCACGTGGTTTTAGTGATCTGGAAGACGTTCAGGGTTTGATGAGCGGTGTTTACTGGCGCGTCTCTCAGACCTCACGGTTTGCTGGTGTCTGGTTTGGTGGAGGTAGAGGACCGATAAGTGGCCGGCGTCTGGAGATCAGAGAGCGGGGGGGTGGCGTGTGGGTTGAGTGAATCACGTGACTTCGGCTTTTGAGCTTTTCCCTGATGGCTTTTGGCACGCAATGCTGGAGCTCCACTTCTGCCACCAACCAGCGCCAGCAGAACGATCTTCCAACGACGTGAAAGCACCAATGAGCCAATAAGGAAAGACGGGCGTTGCTATGCATGAAGAGGAAATGCTTTGTTAATCTGACTTCTGTTGCCTTGATCTAGTGCTTACTAGAATGAACTTGATCTAGGTCACAGGAGCTAGTGAGAGACGGCGTGCTTCAAAGAGGACTTTCTCTTTTATGAGATTATTATTTTTGGGGTTTTTCTTCATGTGGCTCTTTATATTCACCGAGAAAAGCACAAGTACCATTGAACCGCTGCTCACATTCATACTGTATTTCTGTAAATGCATTTTGCAGACAGGAGATGGTTCACTGTACAAGGCAATCATAAGTGCAGTTCATTATATCATGTGGAATCAGACATATATTTATATTTCAGTTTTTAAAAGAGTAGATTCAGTGTCTGATGAAATTAAAGGCCCGTTCACACCAAGAATGATAACTATAATGATAGCTATAGCATTAACTATATGATATCGTTCTGTTTGTTATAATCACAGTTTTGTCGTCTGTCGCTTTAAATGCCCAAGCTCTCTAAAGCAGGATGGATTCTGATTGGCTGTCAATGTTTTTGTCATTCATCAGCTGGAAAAAAGAAAGTGATTCCAATGAGATTGTTGAACTCTGCTATACTTTTATATTTAGAATGAATTTAAGAAGGATATTGTTATTGCTATCGTTATCGTCCTTGGTGTGAACGAGCCTCGACACACGCAAAATCTATTTACACTACATACAGTGTCTATTTTCACTAACTCCATCCACCATTGCTCAGATATTATTAGCACTAACAGCACATTACATAAATGCATTTGTCATTTAAGCATATTACTACTGTTTGCACCTTATGCACTTGCAGTGTAAACAAGATGCTGTTTGTGTCTATTTATACTTCGTACTGGATATCTGCCACTATTTACACTCTCATTTTTCCCCACTTAGAACAGAATTTATTCAGTAATTTTTTTAAGTCCCCCTGTAGTCAATAATTTGATCCCTTAAAACTCATCTTTGATCACCAAAATATTTAAAAAAAAATTTCCTTGAAAACAAATTCTTCATGCTTTAAAATATCTTGACTGTAACTCGACACCCTTGCCTCATTTAGTATGTGCGGTTCTATGAATATGCAAATGAGCCCCACCTCCACTCACTCACTCAGCTCAGAGATCCACTGGTTGACGATCACACGTTGATCTGATTGGTTACAAGGTAGTTTGTGACGTCAGAAACACCAGCGATTTCAAAGCGTGTTTTTGAGACCGTCTTTGGTTCACTGCAGTTTTAAGGAGGAAATACTCAGCAATGCTGTCGACTTATGAATTTACACATGCTTTGTCTTAAAGCAGATTAAAAACACCACATAGACACATAAACAACATTAAAAGCTGTTGTTTATGCATAAAAAGCCTGAAATAAAGCCAAATAAAATATATTTTTAGTTATGTTATTTTTTTTTAATTATGCACACACTTAAAAAGTCACATCTTTTGTCAAAGAATAAGATGTGACTTTTTAAGTGTGTGCATAATTTAAAAAAAATAACATAACTAAAAATATATTTTATTTGGCTTTATTTCAGGCTTTTTTTAGTGGGATACCGACTCATATACTGTAAAATAAAGCTGGTTTAAGGTCCAGCACATTTGCCGCTGCCAAATTTCCATGAGTGTGTTTGTGCTGTTACTTGATTTGCATAATTCCTGGGTGTTAAAACTCAGACTGTGTGTGCAAACAAACAGCCCTGTCAGCGGACGCTATTCATTCTCGCTGAACCCCCCGAGAGTTTGCCGATGTGGGAACGTTTTGGTGTTTTTCCGCATCCCGTGAAACGCTCTTTGCACCTGCGCTGAGAAATGAGTCTGCAGAATTAAAGCACGGCACATTGATTTTTTTTGCCCCTCTTTCCCTTTTTTAATATCCTGGAGCCATTACCCGACTCACAAAATGGCCAGTCAATATCACATCTGCATTGTGATTAAAGCTCAGAGAAAGGGCTTTGTCTATGTATATAATGTACAGAGGTTGAAAAGGCGACACAGTCCGATTGCGTTTCCAGATACGCTCAGATGAAGAAGCCGTTCGTCTTTAATTAAAGTCTCTCTCTGCTGGAGGGAGTGAGACAGGTCAGACAGACAGAACAACTTTTACCATTTAAAGTAAGTGTTTTTTAATGTTAAAATACTGTTTTGGCAAGCAGATTCAAATTATAAACTGTTGTAAATAAGATGACGCAAGTACATTTACAAGCAAATACTATTTCAGTCTTTCTACTTCAAAATGTAATGTTTACTTAAATGTGAAAATTATTAGGATGTAAATAGTTTCTTCACTTTAATAGATCAATTGATTTTTAGCATGCATTTTGACAGTAAAAGAAACACATGAATGCATCCAGGCACATTAACAGCTTAAATAATGTATTTTTGTGTTTTTGCACAGGAGTTTTTCTCTTTAGTGTCTTGCAGTGAAAGAGGAGAGGAAGCACAATAGATGTGGAATGTGCTCACTTTGAGTCTCTGCTGTTCTTACATTCGGCTCTCCGTCACACACACACACACACACACACACACACACACACACACACACACACACACACACACACACACACACACACACACACATTTCTTTTGTTAACAGCAGCTGTAAAGTCAACCCGCCTGAACCACGCTGATCCAAACCAAACAGTTCATGATGAGTCCTGCTGACTCGACAGACGACACTGAACTCAGCCTCCCGTACGTGTGCTAGATATTACCGTTATTAAAGTGAACATGAAATGTGTAGGGCGCGACTTGATTTTATCATGAAGAGATGATTGGATGATGAATAGTGGGGGTTTTAGAGCTGAATGTGAGGTCACATTACATTAACGTTAAGCAGAATTAAATTACTTCTTTCTAAGATTTTTGAAAGAATGAAACAACGTCCTAAATGATGTCAGCTGAGAATGATCATGATTTTCTGTTGACTTCAGAATATACACTACCATTTAAAAGCTTGGTTCATGTTTTTAAAAGAAGTCTTTCTATGTGAATATATAGTAAATTGTAATTTATTCCTGTGATCAAAGCTGAATTTTCAGCATCATTACTCCAGTCTTCAGTGTCACATGATCCTTCAGAAATCACTCTAATATGATGATTTGATGATCAAGACACATTTATGAATATTATCAATGTTCATATTTTTGTGGAAACCGTGATGCATTTTATTTATCAGGATTCTTTGATGAATAGACAGTTCAAAAGAACAGCATTTCTTTGAAATAGAATCTTTTCTAATATTATAAATGTATTTACTAGGGATGCACCGTTATAAAATGTTGGCCGATTCCGACAACCGATTATTCTTTATATTTGAAAGCCGATAACCGATATATTGGCCGATAAATCTGAATCCAAAATTTTATATAATTTCTGAGAGCCTGATTACAAAAACAAGTCTCACCATTAAAAGCCATGACCCAAACACACAATTACAATGTTCTCATTATAACTGTATGTAGCCGATATGACAGAACATGTTGCACTTCACTGTATTTTCATTTTTTTTAAAGTAGTTTCAATCATATTTCAAGCAATTCAAAACCAGTGCACATCTGAAGGAAATAATACATTATTTATCAGCTTTAATATATCGGCTAAATTTCCTTATCGGGCCGATAACCATCAAAAATATACCGATACCGATATAGTAGCCGATATATATTGTGCATCCCTAGACTTTACTGTCAATTTAATGTGTCCTTGATGAATAAAAAATTAAGGCTGTCAAACGATTAATCGCGATTAATCGCATCCAAAATAAAAGTTTGTGTTTACATAATTTATGTCGGTGTACGGAGTATAATTATTTTCTATATATAAATGCACACACATGCATATATATATTTAAGAAAATGTGTTATTTATATATAAAATATTTATATATAATATAAATATATATACACAGTATATACATGCAAATATTTCTTAAATATATACATGCATGTGTGTGTATTTATATATAGAAAATAATTATACACCGTACACACACATGTATTATGTAAAAACAAAGTTTTATTTTGGATGCGATTAATCGCGATTAATCGTTTGACAGCCCTATAAAAAATATTAAAGTAGTGTATGTTTGCATGATTCTATCAGACATACATTTACAGTTGTCATGAAATTTGATGCTCTTTGTTTGCGCATGCATACTTATGTGATTGGACACGTCTCGCATGTGTTTTATTTGGGTTTGGTCGGTCTGGTGTCTGTTTAACTTCCTCTCGCTGTGGTGCCACCCTGATTAGACACCATCTGCTGGGTGGCATGGCATTGTGCCCGTGATACTGTATTTCTTGTAGTGTTTAAAAAGCTTGTCATCACGGAAACTCCCCCTTTTTTTACCCCGCTGTGAGTAATTATCTCTGAGAGAGGAGCATATTAGTGTTCACGGGGGGCGAGTGTCTGTCCATCACCTCTCGCAAATCTTCTTTCAAGGTCACTGTTTGTCCAGGGATCATCCCTACAGCACACACACACACACACACACACACTTTCTTTGCTTCTCTTTCATGTCTTGAGTGTAAAAGCACAGGGATGCTTCATTACATGTCACTAACTGGATAGTAACATCAAAAAGCTTTATTATTAAGGCCTTTAATTTATGCAAATATACTGTAATTTATTTGATGGGTCTCAGCAGTACTTTATTCATCTTCTAGCATCTTTCTGGAGTAAAATAATGATGCTTACCTATACAGTTGACCATTTTCTCAGGATGGATAGATGGATGGATGGATGGATGGATGGGTGGATGGATAGATGGATGGATAGATGATAGATGGATGGATGGATAGATATATAGATAGATGGATAGATGGATGGATAGATGGATGGATGGATGGATAGATGGATGGATGGATGGATGGATGGATAGATGGATGGATAGA
>NC_137137.1:1575000-1587500 GCF_949319135.1 Squalius cephalus
AGAGTTATTCTGGCTTCTCAAAGCGCATCACATGCACCCATTGACCTGAAGCGTACAGTGAACTATTTGCCGACATGATTGTAGTCGCTTCTGCACTAAATAGGAGCTTTATTTGTCTTCAATAGTTCATTGTTCTGTGTGATGTGTGACATTTTGATTTTCAGTGATGAGCAGAATAATCTTTGGATTGAATCAGAGAGATGCTTGAAGCCTTGATACCCATGATATATCATAGTCCCGTCATGGTCGTCTTGTGACGCTGCTTTTATTTCTAGCACGAGATTCTAAAAAAGATAATGAGTGCAGTAAATTAAAGGGAAGTTAAATTGAATATGTGCATGAAAATGAGTTTTAATGCATTCATTTTTCATGACCCAGAGCGTAATTTCGTTTCACAGATGTTGCTCTCTCATATAGCTCTGAAGACACATTTGTGTTCTGAGTGGTGCTTTATTTTAGTAACTTTGTTTTTGGCCTAAAATCCCTTTGGAGGAATAAAAACAGACTCCGGCAGACGTGGAGTGCGGCTCGGATCATCTGATGAGAAATGTTCATATTGAGACTTTTAATTAGGATCTTACACTCGTAAAAAAAGCTGGGTTGTTTCAATCCATGTTTGGGTCAAATATGGGCGAACCCAACCATTGGTTTAAGTTTTTAACCCAACTTGAATCGGATAATCAGATGTGCACGTTTACATCTCATGTCTTATGAACTGGTCAGTGGATGAGACAGAATAAAAAGCAATACATTTAAAGGGGTGGTATAATGCCCTTGTCACAAGATGTAAAATTGTGAATGTGTATGTGAAGTTTTAGCTCAAAATACCCCACATATATTTTTATATAGCATGTTAAAATTGTCACTTTTTGAAGGTGAGCAAAAACGCACCGTTTTGTGTCTGTTACTTTAAATGCAAATGAGCTGCTGCTTCCGACACAGGGGGCGGAGCTTCAACAGCTTGCACTCACACAGACATGCACTGAAAATTTCAAAAGCTTTTAGCCTTTTATATTCAAATCGAAGTCAGACAAAGATGGAGAGACTCTAGAAGAAGTGACAACATGTAGAAGCAACAGGACATTTCTGAATGTTTAGTTGATGAATTTATGTAGCTTATGTGTACTTATCTTCTAGCATATTCTGTCTTGATAATCTATAAATAGTGTTTAGGGGGCGGGGTTTATGTAAATTCTAGGTTTAGTGATGTCACTAACCCAGGAGGAAGTTCATGTAGTCTCTACCAGCCGTTTGTAAAAATAAATTTCTGTAAAAGCAAATATCTCATGCAAACATAGCAACAGTTGAGATCCTTTCTGAAACTCTTGAGGAAAAATATGATAAACATCTAGAGAAGAATAGAGATGTGTTATTTTTTCACTCCTATGTTTATTAGCATTGCATTGCAGTATTTCTCCAGATGTCCAATCACAGGTCGTGTGTCTACATCCCCCATCATGAGTCACGACGCCCGTCCGCCCGTCCCTTCCTTTCGTGTGAGCGGACCCGGTAGTTTTGGACATGGGAAACGCTCTCCTGGAATCCGGGTGAGCTTTCTTTGGCGCTGTTTGCTTTTGGGGAATCTATCATTTGCGGGGAGTCTGCCGCTGCCGTCGTTATATCAGAGTCTCGGAGCACTAATACGAGCCCAAGATGGATTGAAGTGCTATTGGGGGTTTAGGAGAAGATTATTGTGCTTGGCTGAAGAAAGCTGCATTTAAGTGATGGATTTAGCACACTTTGACAAGGTGCAGTTGTCACATAGGACAATAATTAATTCAGGGCATTTTTCCCGATTTTAAAGCTCTAGCATTTTTCCATTATTGTACCAAGAACCGGAATACCTGCAATTTGCAGGAAAATTGGGCCATTTCATATCTGCAATTATTGAGATGGACGAATGAAGCGAGTGAGGGCCGATGCTTTCAGGCTTCAGGCTACATTTGCAATTTCTTTTGAAGGCAGTTAAAGGTCCGAAGTAATCGATGGCAAACACATGCTTTAGAGACCAGACGTGGGTCCGTACGGGAGTGGAAAATGGAAAAACGAAAGGAAAAACAAGGAAAAGCTCCACGCGAAGTGCAGCAGGGTCAATAACAACATTACGAGCGGATGCTTTTGTCCCGCTGTGCTCGGTTTGCTGTTATTAAGTGCCGTATATTGTGCCGGTTTCCATTTAGCTTCAGATTTTACTGCTCAGAGCGAAATGATTATTATAAAACAAACATAACTCGTGCTCTGCGGCTCAAGCTTGTGGGAAACGCATGAATAAAACAACTTTATACAGTAGAAACTTTTATTGCAATAGCAAACACAATAAAAGATAAAATGCGCTCCTGACTGCTTTATTTCTTATCTGCATTCTTCAGCAAGACTTCATCGACACTCGTAAAAAGGCTCGGTTTTCATGATTTTGCTCTTTTTCTCAGAGGAGTCGTATATTAGGAGAGAGGCACTTTCCTGACGGCGGAGAGCGGAGCGAGGGTCGGATCTTAATCCGATGGCATCTGGAGAAACGCTGAGCCCGCGGCCTGCTGGCACGGAGGTTGCGTCCCTTATGTAAACGGAACAAATTCCTTTTCGCACTAATGGCGTATCGCATTAATGCCCGTGGAGGTTTGTACACAAGGTCAGGCTAAAGGGCCACTGGAGGCCGAGACTTATCTCACGTCCCTTAAGAAATCACAATAAACGCCATTGTTCTTTGGCATGTTAAAGGCGATTTCGTCTCAACAGTAGCTCTGTTTATGAGCGTGCATAAAGCTCAATGTTCATAAAGGTTTGGGTGATGTGGGAAAACTCAAGGTGTGGAGACATTTCATCTACATTTCCTATGGAGATCTCCAGCAGACAAGCACAGATTAATAAAGGCTACTGACACGGATTCAGTGTGATGTTTAGTCTAACTTAGACAAACTTGACATTTGTAGAGTAATTGCAAAGTGGTTTTACACTGCAAATGGCTAATAAAAGTGAACTGAACTGAAAGCAAACCAACACAACACCTACAAGCTGGAGTTCTGCCACTGAGATAAAAAAAAAAAGTAAAATAATATATTTTTTCTCTTCTACTTCCTGTCCCCCCCCCCCCCCAAACATGTTTTCTAGGGTCAGCTGAGTATTTTTGACAAGTACTAGAAGTTTATAACCTGAAACACCAGAACTCAAACCATCTTTACCTTGCTGCTTAGTTGAAAGATTTATTTATGAGACTGCTTTACTATTATTTTATTTTATTTTTATTTATTTTTTAATTTTTATTTTTTAAATATTTATTTATGAGACTGCTTTACTATTATTTAATTTTATTTTAATTTATTTTTTATTTTTTAAATATTTATTTATGAGACTGCTTTACTATTATTTAATTTAATTTAATTTATTTTTAATTTAATTTATTTATTTTTTTTATTTTTTTTATAGTTGTACAATTCCACACATCTAGAAGCCATACAGAAAAGTACTAGTGATGTGTCAGATAATACCACGGCACTTTTTCTGGTTAGTAAAGAGCATTATTTTCCCCCTAGTTTCTTTCTTCTGAAAGCTGGTGTAATAGCTCTTGCTCTGTGGTGGTTCTGAATGTCCATGAATCTCTGAAATGTGACGTTTACAGTCTCAGACTAAAGGAACAGAACCGCTCAGATTTCCCAGCTCAGCGTCGCTCCCCGCAGGGTCCCGTCTCCGTGAAGTATTTCAAAGCCTCTCTTCTTCAGCAGAGCGTTCTGTCTATCTCACAAGCTCTATGAAGCCAGCTGAGAAACCCCCACGATTCCCGGCTTCGGCCCAAGAAACAAATGCCCCACGAACCGGCCGAAAGAATGGGCTTCAAAGTGGCCAGTGGTCCGTTTGAGGGGGACACCAGGCCAGAAGCTCACAGTGGAGTCTTCTTTTAAAGGGGATGAAGCAGATCTGTTGTGCGAATAACAAAGCAAGATAATTAAACCCCCTTTGTGCTTCACCGGCCTCAAAAGAGTCTCTCCGAGACCGTCGGCTGGATCCTCCATGCCGGATTTGGACGTTTTCGTGCCGCTGCGTCTGATTGGCCGCCATTGGCCGAATGCATCCGATGTCTGATCGCACAGACGTGCAGTTTGGGTGTTGATAATGGATTCTAATCATTTCTTTGAACTTTTTTTATAGACTGAGTCTTGAAAGCGGTTCACTCAGGAATGCACCAAATAAAGCAAGTTAAACCTCATGTTGTGTTCCGGTCGTTTTGATCCCGGAGAGGATTTTCTTTTCCCCAAAATTCTAGGTAATGTAATCTTACTGACTTTGCTCATACAGGGTATAACCCCCCCCCCACACACACACACACCTCTCCCAAAAAAGGGATTTTTTTTTTGTGAGTTTTTCCCAACTTGTGACACTCGTGATGTTCAGTCTACAAAAAATTATGTTATGCTTTGTTATTAATAAAATAATCAAAATAATTTATTAGCAAAATAATTGTGTTAGCACTTTGTGTTTGAGAAAAATTTTTTTATTATTTTATTATTTATTTATTTATTACTTATTACATTTTATTTATATTTTATTTTATTTTATGTACGCCTCATTAATATGAGCTTACTTAATCAGAAAATTATATAAAAAAAAAATTGTGTGAAAAAATTTCACAAGCTAATTTTTCTAAAAAAGAAAAAAAAGGGTTGCATCAGCTCAGATCAATGAAGCCTACGATCAATCAGATCCAAAACGAAATAAAAAAAAAAACCTGCACCTGTTCTTAAAATATTGAATGCAATATTTGGTGATAATATGGGATAATGAGAAATTTCCAAGCAATGGCGGGAACACCAAATTAGGTAAAAGATTTTGCTTCTTGTTTCTTGTAGGCTTTTCTTTGGTTTATTTGTTTGAATAACTCTTTGTCCTGTCAGCATCACAGAGCTTTAATTAGATGGTTGTGGATTTTGTAGAAGGCTTGTAGATTGATGTGGATTTTACAGTCATAAATCATACACGTCGCTGAAGAATAAATTAATGACAACTTGGCTAGACACCAGGCTTTGCCTAAAATCTGCTCGGTTTACAAAGAAAAGCTCAGTTTTGGAAACACATTAATTAGCCTTTGCAGAATTGACTGACAGTTACCCAGAAGACACTGCTCTCTTTCGCTTCATAATTGATTTGGTGGCCATGCCAGAACTGCTTCTCATCAAGCCGGCGGCCGGATCCCTCAGTCACGGCCACATTCATTCTTCTATGCGGAAAACGACAATGTGCGCTAATTGTTTGATGTTAACTACGCGCCATCAGTCAGGGCTAATTATGGCGCGGTCATAGCGCGTATACTCCTGGGTCCAATAAACTCCAACAACATTATTTGGGAAACGGGAGGAAAAAAATCTGCCAGGCTCACAGACAGTCCCGCTGTTACGCCAGTAATTCAATTATCACCTGTCTCTGGTAATGGCTAGTTAACACAAATATTACTCTTTATATTTGGCTGAATGAGATTAATGAGTCGCGGGAGCTGGTCACGGGTCCACGGGCCGCTGAGTTTTACTGGAGAAATGTTTAAGTCGAGGGAAATCTTTCTCCTACAACCTCACACACGTGTGTTTTATGCATCTTATGCACATTTTTAAGCAAATATAGCACATCAGTGATTCGTCACAGGTGAACACAGTATTGTCAGTTACCTTGTGTATTTTTGCTCCGCCAACGTTAATAGTTTCACATCAAGCCACAGCAGAATGAGTGAATGATTCAATGACTCGTTCAAAGAGCCATTCGCTTCATTGTTCACTTCAGTGTTTTTGAATGAATCGGGTTGAATGTATGATCAAGTGATTCACTCATAAAGAGTCATTTTTCTCCACCTTATTTTAGGATTGCTTTTACTTGATTTTCATTTTTTGTGTTTATTTTTGTATTTAAAGTGTGTAGTTTCTCTGTTGTTATGTTTGCCTGTAAAGCGCTTTGAGAAAGCAACTTTTAAAGGTGCTATATAAAATAAATGTATTATTATTATTACTATTATTATTACAGGTTTATTGATGTAATTAGCCAAAAGGGTCAGTGAAAAATCCACACCACTGATTTACAGACAAAACTAAGCTATTTATTTATTTATTTATAAATAAATAAATACATTTATAAATAAATAAATAAATGTTGTTTTTTTTATGTCAAGGCAACTTTTTTGGCACGGCGAGTTTTTTTATAGCACATTTCATACACACTGATGACTATAAAATGATAAAAAAATAAGCAGAGTGAGTGAGTGAATTCAACGAATCGATTGAATGCATGATTAAGTGATTCACTCGTAATGAATCATTTTTCGCCACCTACAGGTTTATCAATGTAATTAGCCAAACGGGTCAGCGAAAAATCCACACCACTAATTCCCAGACAAAACTAATTTATTAATTTATTTGTAAATAAATAAATGAATAATTTTTTTTTTTTTTTTATGCCACGGCAACTTTTTTGGCATGGCGAGTTTTTTTATAGCACATTTCATACACACTGATGCCTAGAAAATGATTTTAAAATAAGCAGAGTGAGTGAATGATTCAATGACTCATTCATAGAGAGCCATTTGTTTAATTCCTGAATGAATCAGTGTTTTTGAACGAATCGGTTGAATGCATGATTAAGCGATTCACTCGTAATGCATCATTTGTCGCCACCTACAGGTTTATCAATGTAATTAGCCAAACGGGTCAGTGAAAAATCCACACCACTAATTCCCAGACAAAACTAATGTAAATAAATAAATGTTTTTTTAATTTATTTTTATGATAAGGCAACTTTTTTTTGGCAAGGCAAGCACATGAAAGTATTTAAAAATAATCATAAAATAAAAAAATAACAATAAAAAGTAAGAAATAAAAAAGCAGTTTAATTCTTATGTTGTTGATCTAGTTTTAGCCGTCAATTGCCTAAAATTCATTTTATTTGTCTCGTACATGTATATACTGAAACTGCTATTAAACATCCATCCAGTAAAACATGTTCCACCGTCACCAGTCTTCATCTGATTCAGAGGAGGAATATTTGTTACATAGAGTTAAATGGAGATCAAAGACTTGTGTAAAATGGGCAGTTGTTCTCGTCTGGAATCGTGAATGAAAGTTCCGTCTGAGTCCGAGGTCAAAGGTCGGGTTGTTGGTGGCAGCTGCTCAGTTCTCATTGAATATTCAGAAGAAATGATCTGCACAAATATCACCGTCTCCCCTGACGTCGCTCTAAGTTTTCAAGCTTTCTGTTACTAATTATTCATCGGCGACAGTTAGAGGGTAATGAGAGATGTTTCTGGATGTGTGACCCTCTGCGTTCTGATTAGTATGCGTCTCTAGCACGGCTAATTGTGGGTAGAAAAGCTCATTGTTCCTCCGGCTTCCTGTACAAAGCGCATTAGCAGCAGTGTTTAGCGGCTAGGGACCCGAGACAAGCTCGCTTTTTGTCTTTGTGGACCCTAAGCTCGACCCCCCCGGTGTAAAATCAGCCCTAACCCTCCGAACGTGACAAGGTCAAGGCCTAAACGCTGTTTCCAGCGCCCGCGAGGTTTAACGTGACGGCGACGCTACATGTGCGCTTGTAAAACTGAAGGGGAAAAGCAGCATTGGTGTAACGTAACATCAGGGGACCGTAAAACTCAGAAGCCCCTTTAAAACAAATAGAAGGATTAGATTTCTGTCAACAGCAGCTTTACCAGCTCAACGACTCAAACTCAAACAGAAGAGCTGTTTATTTGACATCAAATACTGTGTGATTGTGTTTAGAACGAGTCTATCTTTCACTATCGCTTCATTTGACTTGCTAGATTATTGAGTGTAATGTTGGTTATAGGGTTTACCTTCATTATTTGAATTATTATTACTGAATCAAGAAGTCGCTATCTAAAGTATACGTTTATTTTACAGATTGATTTTATTTGTTCAAAAATAAATTATTTATTTTAGTGAGTATTATGCAAAAATAAATATATCTTTAATTGCAATATATGAAATGCTCTTAAAGCGTGAAAGCAGAATGAGTGAATGATTCAATGACTCATTCGTAGAGACTGCGGTTTGTTTCATTCCTGAATGAATCAGTGTTTTTTAATGAATCGGGTTGAATCATAAAGAGTCATTTGTCGCCACCTACAGGTTCACCGATGTAATTAGCCAAAAGAGTCGGTGACAAATCCACACCACTGATTCACAGGCAAAATTCACAGATTGATTTTATGTTTTCTAAATTATTTATTTTAGTCAATATTATGCAAAATTTTGCCTCTTCGCGATGACTTGCTTAATTTAGTCCTAATTTGTAAGTCGCTTTGGATAAAAGCGTCTGCTAAATGACTAAATGTAAATGTAATGCAAAATAACTATACATTTACTTGCAGCGTATGAAACGCTTGTGTTATTTACTATCTATCTTAAAGTGTGATAGCAGAATGAGTGAATGATTCAATGACTCATTCATAGAGACAGTCAATATATACTGACTTTAAATCGCCACTATTGGCATCGGCCGTTAAAAAAACTTGTATCTGTCAACTACTAGTACTTAAAAGTGCACTAGTTACTACATATTCCGTAACATTAATAGTGTTTGTTCATTATTTAGACATTGTTCATGGAGTTTTAGTTGTCTAACACATCTTGTCTAAATGTTACTAGTTTTTTTAGACATTCAAAAGTAACGTTCCCAGAATGTTTGAAGAATGATACAATGAAACGTTCGCATGCTTTTGAAACATTTCTAAAACTGGACGTTTTGAACATTGTCAGAACATTGAGAAATAGC
The DNA here is from genome assembly GCF_949319135.1 of Squalius cephalus. Classification (NCBI taxonomy): domain Eukaryota; kingdom Metazoa; phylum Chordata; class Actinopteri; order Cypriniformes; family Leuciscidae; genus Squalius; species Squalius cephalus. Next base: position 1,583,758 of record NC_137137.1, read on the forward strand.
ATATTTTAGTTGACCCTCAGACACTTTACAGCTCTCGGTGTACGTTCTTCTCTCACGTGTGTTTAATCTGCTTTGGATTTGTCATCCATCATTGTCATGCAGTGATTTCTTACTAACTGAACCATGCATGATCCACAGAACATCAGTGTTTCAGTCAGTGTTCGTGTTTTATAAATCTGACGGTATTTACACTAGGGCTGCACAATATATCGAAATATCGCAAATGTATATGCATATCGAAACGGCTTGCAATAACTGGAGTCATGAAGAAAAGACAAAGAGAAAATCACTCACTCTTGGCTAAATAACTTTTGTAGCTTTTTTGTGCTGCAAATATATCACTCTTTTGAACACATATTGATTTGAGAAGAAAAAAGCTTTATTGCCGTGACCCCAGCAAACTTGCCGGACTAATTTCATCTTGACCAAAACTGGACCGGAGCTCGGCTCACAGGACGCTGTCGGGGGTAAGTCATGGTCAATGCACCACACTGCTTATGGGGAAGCTATAGAGATTCATGTCTAAAATCCTGAACTATCCCTTTAATAAGAATCAGTATATATTTAATTCATACAGTGAAAACTAAGCAGTGTTTATTTTTAATATATTTGATTATTCAGTTTCTGTTGTTTAATAACCCTAATGTAGGATAACCTGAACCCCTGAACCCCACTGATGTTAAAATAACACTTCTTATACAGTAAAACACTGATGTTCACTTTCAGAAGATGTAGGGATGTTTTCTTGTCACAAAAAGAATATGAAACACGTATGTAGGTTATATAAGATATTTTAAGTTTATTTTACATACTTTAAGCATTATCGGATCGCATGTCGAATATCGCATTATTTAATGAGTTATCGCATATCGCATTTTTCATCAATACCGTGCAGCCCTAGTTTACACTGATACCGTTTACCGCAAAAAAGGCAATAAAACACTCTGTCTGCTGGTAGATGCACAGCACCTGTGATTAAATCAGTGTGTGTTTGTTCGTATGACCAGATGCAATATCAAAGTTCTTGATAAGGGCGAAACACAGACTCTCAGTCTCTCTCCAGCTCTTCATTCATAGTTTCTCACTGTTTCCACACGCTGAGCTGATTAACTCAAGCATGGAGTCCGGCTGGAAACTGCCCATAAAGCCGAACACACGGGACGCTTCACCCCGGAGTGATTTCACAGCGGATCTTCCATCTATGAGGAATACAAACCTTTTGCTTATTGATTTCCCAATGTTTCCTTTCCAGCATCTGCAGTGTGCAGCGGATGAGACGAGGAAAAACACAGATACTAGATATCAGATGTTATTGGAAAAGCCAGGATATTAATTCCCTTTATACCACACGGCTTTCTTTGTGATATACTCAAAGCTTAACTTTATTAATACATGTGAAGGGTGTAAGGATAAGTCAGCTTGAAATTCACAACCCATTTTTCCGGTTGTAAACAAAGATTATTGGAGTATGTTTTTACAAGCAAATACGATTTCAGTCTTTCGACTTCAAAAATTCTCATTCAACTCAGTGTGTTGCTTGCCTTTTCTTTGTAATTATTTGTGAGTGGAAGTAAATCCTCCAACAATTTTGTTCTGTGCAGGAAAACTAGGACAGGACTTGATTTCATCCATTAGTAAATGGACTTGTGATGCCAGCTGAAAATGAAAGTGGTTTTGATGAAAGATTATGAAGGCAAAACATTTTTTTGTCCAAATGTGCACTAATGAATCGTTCCAGCAACACAAAGCCCATCGAGAAAGTAAATAAACTCAGTTTTGATTCAGGGAATCAATGCTGTATCCGTTCCAGTATCACAGAATTGCATTTTAAAGAGGTGGTTGAATATGATTTCACTTTTCTAACTTTAGTTAGTGTGTAATGTTGCTGTTTGAGCATAAACAACATCTGTTACAGCGCTCAAAGTTCAAAGCAAAGGGAGATATTTGCTTTTACAGAAATCGCTTTTTAAGGACTACAACAAACGGCTGGTAGAGACTACACCACATTCCTCCCGGGTTAGTGACATCACCAACCCTAAAATTTACATAAACCCCGCCCCCCTGAACACGATTTATAGATTATCATGACAGAATATAATCAATGACTAGAAGATAACTACACATCAGCTTCATAAATTCATCAACTAACATTCAGAAATGTCCTGTTGCTTCTACATGTTGACTCACTTCTTCTCGAGTCTCTCCATCTTTGTCTGACTCCGGTTTGAACATAAAAAGGCTAAAAGTTTTTGAAATTTTCAGTGCATGTCTGTGTGAGGTAAAAGGACATGAGCTCTTGAAGCTCCGCCCCCTGCGCCGGGAGCAGCAGCTCATTTGCATTTAAAGGAACAGACACAAAACGGTGTGTTTTTGCTCACCTTCAAAAATTGATAACTTTAACATGCTGTATAAAAATATCTGTGGGGTATTTTGAGCTGAAACTTCACACACACACTCTGGGGACATCAGAGACTTATTTTACATCTTGTGAAAAGGGCATTATACCACCCCTTTAAACGTAAAGATTCAGGGAATCAATGCTGTATCCGTTCCAGTGTCACAGAATTGCATTTTAACTCTTGATTCATTCCCCAGTTGATTTGGTTCAGTGTGTGGCTGCTTCTGCTCGATCAGTGTGTGTTTCAGACGGATCCCAGTGTTGTGTTTGAGAGTTTGAAGGGCTGCGGTTTCAAAAGGTCAAACACCGTGACCTCTGGAGGTCTAATGTAGCGCTTCATGCAAATAGACGAGGTTTGTTTGTTGCTTTGTGTCTCGTTGACATGCGACTACATTCTTAGATTACACTAATGAATTTAAACCGAGGCTGGCATCAAACGCTTCAGAAGCCGTGTATATATATTTGATATAGAAACACGAGCTTCGTCTCACACACTCGACAAACCACACGGTTTAGATGCTCGGAAAGAGACAGACAAACGCTGGGAACGCAGCTGTGGTTTTGGGATTCGTTTTCTCCTTGAGAATCGTTTAGTTTTGATTACAAATCCACCCATTTGCTGACATTGGCCGAACACAGTTATGTGCAACAGTAACAAGCTAATCATACCTTTTCCGCAGTGTAAATAAGCCTCGTGTATCTCGTGTCCTCCGTCCCGTCCAAGAACGCTCCTCGGGAGATTTCCTGTTTTCACAAAACTGGATTGAATGGCTCTTGCATCACATTTGCAGACTTTAGCGCTAGTCTTTCAATGGTGATATTAGGCGTGACTGCTGTTTTCACGGCTCTCGTGGGCACAGATCAAACCCGGTGTGTTTGTGGACCGGACGGCCGTAAAAACCCTGATTATGGTCGAGAAATGTGACACTTCAACATTTCAGCTGAAGGGTGTTTTTCCTGCTTTTCCACCCGTCCGCACACATTCCACTGGATGAATCCGTATAAGCCACGTCTCACGTTCAGGGACGCTCGGGTTCGGGCCGAGAGAAAAAACGGCTTGTGCAAAATTCACCGTTTTATTATTATTATTTTTTTGGGTGCCAAATCAACGTCTTGAAAGAACGTTTATGGAGAATTCTATTTTGTTCCTCATTAGATTCAAATTCAAATTGATACATAGATTGTTTAAATACATACTATGCATGTTCGGTAAACAGAATATTTGTGATTTTTAAAGAAATTAATACTTTTAATCAGCAAGGATGCGTTAAATTGATCAAAAGTGACACTAACTGCATTTATAATGCTACAAATTTTTTTTTTATTTCTTTTGAACTTTCTGTTC
>NC_137137.1:1592500-1630000 GCF_949319135.1 Squalius cephalus
AAAAATGACAGAAAAGCACCATGAAAGTACAATAATAGACATCCATATGTCTCATATTCTGTGTTGCAGGTCTTCTGAAGTCGTACAGTAGCTCTGAGAGGAACAATTTGCTCTCCACTGAAGTGTGACGGAAGGGATTTTGTATGTATCATGTTTCAGTGTGTTCCTCACAGAAAGCATCTCAAGTCTTCAGAAGATGTGTAATAGTGCACTAGATGTATGGATGGGACGTTTAGGGTGGCTTTTGCTCATTTATGGAAAAGAACACTGGAATATACTTTTCTTCTGGGTTCTTCACTGAAGAAAGTAAAGCATTGCGCAAGCAACGTCATGGTCACGGGTTCGATTCCCAGGGAATGCACGAACTGGTCAAATGTAAACCAATGCAAGTCGCTTTGTGTAAAAGTGTCTGCCAAATGCATACGTGTAAATGATGACAACTTGTACTTTTAGTAATCTGGTAATATGGTGCATATTATCCCCCCCCCCCATCCTCCGTTCCTGCTCATTCTATCAAAATTAAAATAATTAATATTCATGTTTTAGTTCTGAGACATTTTACCGCAGTTTGTAGCTCGACAGACTTTTTGAGAGTATTTTTGTAATGTCACCTGTTTGTACAGTAATACAAATAATACTTACATAATATAAATAATACTACTACTAATAATAATAAGATGATTAAGGGGTCAAAATGGCCTGGGTCTCATCCTCACTAGTATTAATAATAATATTAATAATAATAATAATAATAATAATAATAATAATAATAATAATTATAATTATAATTATTATTATTATTAATTATACATTTTTTTTTTTTATATTCAGTATTTATTAAACATTAAAGCATGTTCTGGGGCATTTTACTGCACTCTTTCTGAGAGTATTTCCATAACGGTGCCTGTTTGACAGTAATACCACTAATAATAATAATTATTATAATAATTTTTCTCATTAATATCATCATTGTTATTCTTATATTCATTCATTTGATTATAATCAATATTCATCTAACATTAAAGCACGTTCTGGGACATTTTACAGCACAGTCTGTTGCTAAATACAGCCTTTTTGAGAATATTTTTCGATAATGTCAACTTATTTCACGTCTGAGTATTCGTCCGCCTCTGATCTCTGGTTACGGGTCAACAGCATCTAATGGTCCGGTTCTCGTCCTCCCTTGTTAGTCAAGCGTCCTGCTGTTTGTGATTGTCCCTGTTAAGGTCTTAAACTCAGACGCGGGGTCACGTATCCCCCCGTGTTCACGGCAGCGCTCATTAATCTTCCTTAACGAGCCTCCGTTTCCCTGAGGGCTTGGGATGATCCCACCGGAGGACCATAATCACTTACTGTAGCGCGTCTCCCCACGGGTGCTGATTTATTGGGACGTGTCCCGGCCGAGGCGATGCAGATGAGCGAGGGGTAACGAGACGACTCAAAAGGGGAGAAGATCAATATCCCAGAGTGCTGTCCATTTGGATAATGGACAATGGATTCATAACTGGAGTTGTGGAGTTAAGTGGACAGGGCCAAAGCCCTCTTCATTATCTAATACATTTAGGGCTTTTTCAGTGTTAAGTGAATTACAATACTGCACAAAAAGGACATTTAACTTGCTTGTCCAGAAGCCAGTTAGGGTAACATCTGTTCATCCCTCCCAGACGAGCAGCGCGGCTCAGTTACGGTCAGAGACGTGATCAAACCTCGTGAACGCTGTGTGTGTTGTGGAGGAGAGTGTGATCGGATGCAGCAGTTCATCTGACGGACCAGAAAACAGCTGAAAAAAATATATATCTTCACATGTAGAGCTGCATTATAGTGCGATTTTCAAAAGACAAAGGCTGCGATTTAATTATACACACACACCTACACGTGTGTGTCGGAGTGAAGCTTTACAGTTTCCCTGCAGTTTCCTGGCAGAATAAAACGTATTGATGGTTTAAAATTAGTGGTGTCAAATCGATTAATCGCATCTTACATAAAAGTTTTTTTTTACATAATATATATATATATATATATATATAATTATAATTATATTTATATATATTTATGTGTGTGTATGCAGTATATACACACAGACACACAGACACACAGACACACACACACACACACACACACACACACACACACACACACACACACACACACACACACACACACACACATATATATATTAGGGCTGTCAAACGATTAATCGCGATTAATCGCATCCAAAATAAAAGTTTGTGTTTACATAATATATGTGTGTGTATGGAGTATAATTATTTTCTATATATTAATACACTCACATGCATATATATTTAAGAAAAATTTGTTATTTATATATAAAATATTTATATATAATATAAATTATATATAATATAAATATATATACACAGTATATACATGCAAATATTTCTTAAATATATACATGCATGTGTGTGTGTATTTATATATAGAAAATAATTATACCGTACACACACATATATTATGTAAAAACAAACTTTTATTTTGGATGCGATTAATCGCGATTAATCGTTTGACAGCCCTAATATATATATAATAATACACACACATACAGTATATTATGTAAACAAAACTTTTATGATTTGACAGCACTATTTAAAATTCAAAAATAAAGAAATAAATCATCCATATATACAGTATATTAGTATTTTAATTTTGTGGTAATATTGTAAGTTTTAGTTGTACTGTAAAATAAAATTATTATTGTTATTATTATGATCTTAAATATCATTTTTGAAAATAGATTTTTATATTAAATTTAAAGTAATAATATTTCTAATTTTTGTTTAAATATGTCTATGTAATAATTTTTTTTTCTTAAATACTTTTTATGTTACAGTAAAAAGTATTAAATTCATCATATTTTTTCTTTTTATGTGAATAAATATTTATAATTATTTAATTTTTATTATTTTATTTAATTTTCATATATAGCCCTACAAACAAAAATCTTGGATAAAAAAAAAAAAGTCGAAATCCAATTTTTTCCTCCAAATCCTGCAGCCAGTGAGAATACACCCAGAAACTGCATAGAAACGAACCCAGAAACACGCTAACGTTGTGCTGGTGAGTTATCGTTATTCCAGACCAGGATATTGTGTTTCCACACACGGAAACATATTCCTGCTTCTCATTCATCAAGCTGTTGAAAGTGTTTGCATGTGTCAAAAGATTCAAGTTTCCCAAATCATTGTGAAAATCTGCGTTCTTTGGAGTGGTGTGTGTGTGATCTCCACAGACCGGCGGCTCTTTCAAGTCGGAGCATTAGCATGATTGACTGACGGCTGAGTGTGTTTGATTCTCTTTCCTCCAGCTCACTTTAGCTGTTACTGGTGAACACACACACGCACACACATGCGCACACGCACACACACCATCACAAAGATACTTGTTCTGTCATTCTTTGAAGGAACCGATGAGGGTTTTACTAGCGTATGTTAACAGCCACAATATTTACCTGGAAACAGAAGGTGACGTGTGCGAGATGCTTTATTGTCGTGTTTCTCCTGTCACGGCCATAGATTACACGTGTGATCGCGTGTAAACAAACTTCTGTTTGTTCCTCTCAGTTTTAGAGATGCGTGACAGTCTGTCAGATCTGCCTTTGTGAGCGACGCTTCATTCTGATAACGCTAGCGATAAAGCTCATCTTCCTCTTCATCTTCATCTTCCTCTTCCTCGACACAGATCCCCCGCAGACATTCACATGAAGAAAACACACGGCATTCGACTCCTGCAGGTGCTTTAGGTTTCCTAGTGTTCGGAAAAGTTTTGTTATCAAGCTGCTTGTTCTGTGATGCATCAGAAGTTCCCATAAAATCCTTTAAAACTGAGTCCATTAATAAAGCCTGTTGAGTTCAGTTCAGTTCAGTTCAGTTCACGTTTATTTGTACAGCGCTTTTCACAATGCACATCATTTCAAAGCAGCTTTACAGAAAATGCATGAGTCCATATTACAATTTAGAGAACGATCTGTTATCAGAGGAACTGCATTTCAGAAATGTACAAATAAAAAATCAAAGTTAGCTAAAAATGTACTAATTTAAACAATGTAGTGATTTAATGCAGAAACAATGAGCTCATTGAAGTAATGAATACTTGTTAAGTGTGTGTTAACGTGTAAGTGATGGTAGGTGATGCTCGCCCACACACACACACACACACACAGCAGACGCTCCTGAAGAGTCTCATCAGCACAAATATCCTTTACAGTGTTTTCTGTCCACTCGACGGTCTGACCGACACGTAACACGACCAGCTGCTGAAATACAGTGGATACAGTTACATAATAGTTTCTGCAAAGGTTGTGTGTATATTGATGAAATCTGTGTAAAACTGTGAGAAGATTTGCTAATCATTTTTGTGCACTGAAAAATTATAAAAGCCCCACACATGAAACACAAACAGAACAAATGTCGACATCATTGTCCGACATCAAATGGCAAACGTAATGCAAGCGGAACGAAACTGCTCGTTATTGTGTGGTTGACGGACCGTTTATCAGTTTGGACCAGTGCAGCGCGAGCCGATCGTGATCAAGAGATCCAGTAAATAAATCATTTGAATTCGCTACTTAAGTAATAACATCGCTGCGAGATCTAGTGAGAAACATTCACATTTCTCCGATATTAACGGATCAAACTGTGCGTAAGCCAGGAAGAAACATTGTGCCATGAATGAACTATCCAGTGTCCACAGATCAGCAACATTCACCATGGATTTACTGTAGTAACACTCACTGCAACCATGGAAGTTTGGCAGGAATAGTAGGCTATAATGCTTTCAAGTAACATTACGTTGGTTTTATTTTGACATTATGAATAAAATTGCTGCCCTCAAATGTTAATCTGAACTAAAAAATAGACCTTTGTTTATAACTACTACAATATTAGGCTACATTTCATTTTTTCCAAGGAGCTGTTTTGTTTTATATGCTCATAAGAAGAGATTATTATAGCTCCATCATTGATCAAAGTAAAAAAAAAGAAACAAACAAAAAAAAAAGATTCATCCTTTATTATGTTAGTTTTAATAATAATAATAATAATCTCTGGCATTTCTTCACAAGTTCTTTTAAATGTCACTTTGTATTTAAGAAACACGTGCCCTTTAGTCATTATTTGGGTAGCACACATATTCTGAATGCCTTCAGAATTCAAATGAGCCATTTTAATCTAGATTAATTCCAAGATTACAGTGAGATTAATCTAGATTAAAAAAAATAATCTATGCCCACCACTAATTTTGTGACAATATAAACAATCAAGCAATTAAGATTTGCTATATATATATATCTCTTTACATTAATGAACCCGAGTAAGATTGGATATACTGTACTTATAGAAGTTTATAATTTGTTGTTAATTATTAAATCAAGTTATTAATTCACTCTGCTGTGTTAATGAGAATTCAGAAACCTGTGAGGTTTTGTTCAATTTATAACAATTTGGTGTACAATGTAAAAAACTGTTTACTTGCCATTTCTTTGTAATTAATTTACTAGCAATTGTTTCTACAACAAATTCGTTTTTAGAGTTGTGACGAGCCTAATTACTGACAGTACATTGAAGCTACAGTATATATAGGGATTTAACGATCATATCAAGATACTGAATTCACAATACGATATTATTGCAATACTCCAAGACATATGATAAAAGTTTAGCAAAAAATATAGTTGATTAAAATGCTAAATTTGGTGTTGCATTGTGTGTGTACATGAGTAGGCTTGGACTCGGTGCTGGAAACCCAACGAACAGGACTATAGAGACACCAGAATAAACATATTCATGATTCTGAAGCTGAAGCTGAAATATGCTTGCACTCTGTCACTGACTAGAAATATTCAAAATAATGTACACAAATATTCCCCCATTGCATTATTATACATTATATTCAACATTACATATAGTAGTTTAATGTAGTGCTGCCACTAAAACTCACACAGTAAAGTTTATTTTGGTTGAACTATACACAATACATTTTGTTTTGCGATATATTGTGACACGATATATTGTTACACCCCTAATATAAAGGGAAAGTATCCTTTAAATGATATAAATATCAGCCTTTTGTCACGTAACCTTTAAAAAAACCGAAAGAAATAGCTTGTTTTGAGCACATCTGTCGCTGTTGTTGAGTGTTCAGCGTCACTCCTTTGACTCGCTGGTTTCGGGAGCACAAGCGCTTGTGTTTCCAGAGCTTGACTGATGGCAGCATATGCTCTCGCACGTAATGATTTTGCGAGCGTTATCGGATGGCAGATCTTCACAGGACGGTTCTTTGTGCGAAGCCTCACAGGGCTTCATTGTGTTTCAGGAACAGGTGTCCTTTCTGTCCAAGCTTGTAGTGCGTTGGTCGTCGCCTCTCCATTTACAGTGGAACCCGAACCAGACGCTTCTCATCCACTTCCACTGACAACTTCTGCTCTTTCATGATGTGACGGCCGTCAAAGATTAATGCTGTTTCCTCCGGGCTAATCACAGCTCCTCAATGAGCTGCAGAACCACGGCTTTTATGTCATTGTGGCTTTTTATTTGAACAGGCAGAACGTCTCGGCGGCCAGAAGCTCTTTTATGCTCAGGTGAGGTGGACTCGCATGACAATTAGAGATTTCGCTGGTGGAAATATTCCTTTTTTAGGCCAAGATTGAGAGTTTATTCACTCGTGTCCCAGTGTTCACACTAGGGCTGCACAATATTGAAGAAAAATGTGATATGCGATAACTCATTAAATAATGCGATATTCGATATGCGATACGATAATGCTTAAAGTGTGTAAAATAAACTTAAATTATCTTTCAAATATCTTTAAAATTATATAACCTACATATGTGTTTCACATTCTTTTTGTGACAAGAAAACATCCCTACATCTTCTGAAAGTGAACATCAGTGTTTTACTGTATAAGAAGTGTTATTTTAACATCAGTGGGGTTCAGGTTATCCTACATTAGGGTTATTAAACAACAGAAACTGAATAATCAAATGTAAAAATAAACACTGCTTAGTTTAGGGCTGTATAATATATCGAAATTATTGAAATATCGCAAATGTATATATCGAGATATGTATATCGCAACAGCTTGCAATAACTGGAGTCATGAAGAAAAGACGAAGAGAAAATCACTCACTCTTGGCTGAATAACTTTTGTAGCTTTAATAAGAATCAGTATATATTTAATTCATACAGTGCACTGTAAAAAGTGTTCAGTTCACTTACTTAAAAAAATATAGTAAACATGTTGCCTTTAAATTATTAAGTTATGTGAACTTGACAATTCCACATTACTTAATTTTTTCGATTAAGCATTACTTAATAATTTTAAGGCAACAGGTTTCCTCAATTTTTTTTTAAGTTAACTCAACTGATCACTTTGTAGATTAACTATAGACCCGATACACTGAAAAAAATGTTGCTGCAATTAGTTATAAAACTTAAAATTTGTAGAAATAACTAAAATATCCAACTAAACTGAAGTTAACTAAACTTAATATTTTAAGTCAAGCATGAACACATACTTTTTTTTAAGTTGAAAGAACACATTATTTCTTGATCTAATGTTAAATGTTAAGTTATAATCACAGCAATCATTTTTCACAGTGTATAGTCCGGCTGTGAGTAACACACTTATAGCCAAAATAACCTTGAATTTGATTACATGTAGTTTTTGCCAAAAATACCTTGCGAGATGTATGATATTCCATCATGTAAAGCAAAGTAAACGGTGACTACAAGGTGTTTGGTTTAATTTCTTCACTCATTTAATATCTTTATCATCTAATTGATGACTAGTCTATTCTTGGGCGATGGTTTATATGTCTATTAAATTTTCACTGACATCACAAATTTTGCCTTGTTTTAGCCCAGACGTCTGTGTTTGGACAGCTATTACATGTCTTTTAAACGCTCTGGTGTCATTTCTCAGACTAACAGGCGACTGCGAGATATAGCTAAAGAAATGCAGCCCTCCAGGAGATTCAGATTGCATATTGCGTATGGAAAAGAAGCATTTTTATTGCCGCTGGCCAGAGACGGTCTACCGTGATGGATGGTGGTCCGGAGGCTAGGTTCAGGCCAGTTTGTCATGTGAATATATACGTGCGCGAGACTGTTTATCTGCTTATCCGGCCGGGTTTGTCAGGTGTGGAGATGATAATTCGAGTCTGTCTGCGAACGGGGTTTATTACCAGCTCTCCATCTGCTGATGAAGCCATGGATGGTTGAGTTCCTGGAAGCCAGAGGTGGTTGATTCACAATGAGATGCCAGTAAACAGATGCATGAGATCAGCGAGTGTGTGCCGTTCGTCACGCCGAGCGCTCGCTGGAAGCTCAGGACTGGCAGCTTTATGTTCGGCTGTCTAAGACGACGTCAAATTGACCCTTTTTACCTTCTTAATAAATGTGTGTTCGATTCATTAGTGCACGCTATTCTGAAGGGGAAGAAAAGTTCATCGTCGTTCATCAAATCAAAACCACTTTCTCTACATCTCAAATGCCTTTTTTAATGCATTGACTCATCAGTCAACCCAAACATGCATGCAAGATTATTCACAATCAGGGATTCAGTATCTAGTGCTGTCAGTGAGGCTCACAACACTGGGTGAATTCTGAATTAAAGAGTGTGAATTGGAATTGAATTGGTCACAACACAAAGGAAATTGAATTGGCATGAGAGAAAAAAAACAAAAAAAAAACAAAAAACTAAAACAAGACAAAGCTGGTTTTTAGAGGGGTTTAGACCACTTTATTTGCTGGTTAGGCCAGGAGACCAGCTTAAACAAACTGCATCCAGCTTAAATTAATAGTTCACTTAAAAATAAAAATTCTGTCATTATTTGCTCACCCTCAAGTTGTTTCAAATCTGCATTAATTTCTTTCTGTATGAATGTCCATTGTTGGACCCCATTGACTTCCATAGTAGGAAAAAAATACTGGGGTTCATCAGCTGTCTGGTTTCTGACATTCATACATAAAGAAATTCATACAGGTTTGAAACAACTTGAGGGTGAGTAAACAATGACAGAATTTTTATTTTTAAGTGGACTATTCCTTTAAACCAGCTAAGACCAGCCTACCAGCTTAGGATATTTTAAGGTATAATGCATTCTGGCAAATTAAGTTTTCTTCCACTTTGCTCTGTTTGTTTGTAAGGCCTATACATCTCAAAACTTTCCAAATGTTTGTCTTTTCAAACAAATTTCACTTAGTGCATTTATATGCATTTCTTTGAACTTAAATTGATTTTAATTGTAGTTCATTGAATTTGAATTTTAAGTTGCTTTATTCAAATTAACAGATTTTCTCAAATCAGTTGTGAACGTTGCACAAAACGGGTGTATTTTTAGTCATTATAAACATGCCATCTTTTGCATCTTTAGCTCTTTTAAAGGATAACTGTCGCCAAAATGCAACTCGAGGCAAACTTTCGTTTAAAAGCATAATTAGAATGGAAACGCCACTTTTAAGTTTGACCGTATTTTCGTTTTCGGTCAAATTGCCTTGTGAATGGGAGTGCTTGAAGCACGACTATGATAGCATCAAAAATCGCTATTTTTAAAACACTAATGCGGCTCGACACAACATGAAACTTTGCTGGAAGAATCACCAGGGGCTCTACACATGAACTCCAGCATTGAGAACAGTGTTTGTGTACACAGAGTTTACTAAAAAGAAAGATTTTGAACAATTCACTGTATCTGTGTCCGCCGGCATTCTGACAGTCAAAAATAGTCGATCTCCGAATGCGAATGAACTGACTCTGAATTTTAGTATTGCTTCTTATATGAGGATCCTTTAGGACATTATCCATTATCCGTGAATTTATATGGAACTAAGCTTTAGGAGCTTTCCATCTTTACTCTCCTCCCTGTTACGTTGCATTCGGAGATCGACTATTTTTGACTGTCAGAATGCCGGCGGACACACAGCTACAGTGAATTGTTCAAAATCTTTCTTTTTAGTAAACTCTGTGTACACAAACACTGTTCTCAATGCTAGAGTTCATGTGTGGTGATACTTCCAGCACAGTTTCATGTTGTGTCGAGCCTTCTTAGTGTTGATGCTATGATGCTATCATAGTCGTGCCTCAAGCACTCCCATTCACAAGGCATTTGACCGAAAACGAAAATACGGTCAATCTTAAAAAGTGGCGTTTCCATTCTAATTATGCTTTTAAATGAAAGTTTGCCTCAGGTAGATTAACAGACCCTAGGTTGCATTTCGGCGAGAGTTACCCTTTAAGGTTCCTTTGAAGACCTCTAGCAATGCTTTAGATGAAACCAGGTGAGATACAGGAATCAGATCTCTCAGAACCGCATTGATTTCTGTGCATCAGAACAACAACGTCACGATAAGAGGCATTTTCCTTTCCTCCATCATGTGTGAGTGTGTGTGTGTGATACTCTAAAGCCAAACATCAGTATCTGACAGAAAGAGTTTCCCAAGAACTCCACTGCCAACGTTTGGCATCCAAACATTCGTGTTAAAGCCTGTTCTTAGATCAGATGTGTGTGTCGGATCGTCTCGTTATGGGAATGTTGCCTCTGGCGTCCAACACGGCTGCTATTGTTTCAGTCTGAATGCTATTCACTGATGCTTTATTCAGCGTCTGAATACTGCCGCACATTGCACAGACTTTATTTCTCAGCTGAGGCTTTAAAACTCCATTTGCATGAAATTAATGACAATGCTTCATGTTGATAAAGGCCAGAAGCCGGAATGCAGGAATCTACCTGTTATTTATCAGCGCCGGTTTGCTTTGTTTGTGCCATTAACGGTCGGAGGAAAGATTCATAAGAATGCTGAATGCAATCCGGGATGAACGTGGCGTCTCGTAGCAACAGGGCCGAGAGCCTCATCCAAGCTTCTCCCGTTGTCCGAGACTTCTTTCCCGAGTGCATGTGAGTGTTTTATCCCTTTTGAAAAGACTAAAGAGAAAAGCAATCCGTTTTCAGGCCGGTGAGGAGGGAAGGTCTGTAAGTGCTGTTTAATAAACTCTTAAAGATCGGCCTCTGTGTGTCCTCGGGCCTCGAGGAGGAACACGGACAATAGATGTAGTGCGCTTTCAAAACGAGTGTCTCGGAGACTTTTACATGCCGGCGACACGTTCTGGACGGGTGAAAGAGACGCTGTCGAGGAGTGTTTGCCGGAACAGTCACTTCTGCCGTTAATTCAATTAAGCTGTCAAGACTTTGTGTGTTTTGGAACGCAGGACTGCCGAATGTTCAAAAAGCAGAGAATTTGGCATGTCGTCATTTTGCCTGGAGCTTTAGAGTTGCATACATGCGCCATTATAGAGTTAACGCATACATCATCGTCTTTAATCATTGCTTCGTCCAGCCTAGCAAAGAATTTGTGCTTTTTTTTTAAAGGTCATTTGTGTGTGTGTGTGTGTGTGTGTGTGTGTCTGTGTGTGTCTGTGTGTGTGTGTGTGTGTGTGTGTGTGTGTGTCTGTGTGTGTGTGTGTGTGTGTGTGTGTGTGTGTGTGTGTGTGTGTGTGTGTGTGTGTGTGTGTGTGTGTGCGTTTGATTTATATTACATTGTTGGAACCAAATGTCCCCACAAGGATAGTAAAACCTGAGATCACCTCCATTGTGGGGACCAGCCAGCGGTCCCCATGAGGGGAATGGGTTAATAAACACACTAAATTATATTTTTTTGAAAATGTAAAAATGCAAAAAGTTTTCTGTGATGGGTAGGTTTAGGGGTAGGGTTAGTGTGTGTGTGTGTGTGTGTGTGTGTGTGATGGGTAGGTTTAGGGGTAGGGTTAGTGTAAGGGGACAGAATATACAGTTTGTACAGTATAAAAACCATTAAGTCTATGGAGAGTCCTCACAAAGATAGTGAACCAGACATGCATGTGTATGTGTGTGTGTGTGTGTGTCTGTGTGTGTCTGTGTGTGTGTGTGTGTGTGTGTGTGTGTCTGTGTGTGTGTGTGTGTGTGTGTGTGTGTGTGTGTGTGTGTGTGTGTGAAGGGACTTCATCAAAATATCATTATTAGGAGGGAGCGGAGAAATCCTTGGAGAAATCTTGCACGGCTCATTTCAGGAAAACTGTCTAAGAGTTGAAGAATGTAGGTCAGACACAAACACACAGACGCTTCGGAGCGGGAGACACCGGTCTGTGCGTTTAAGAGAACCGCACGATAAATAATCAGCTTTGATTACAACAGTCATGATTCTGAAAGGGTTGATTACGGCATTTTATTTGTAAGATCGGTTACAATTGGCATTCAAGTCAGTAATGACAAACAGCATGATTGTAAATTACTTTTATACATTTCACTGCACAATACATTAATATTTTTGCCTTATTTTTGCATTTAATAACTCACTCATAAAGACAGTAACTCTGTGTTCCTGAATGAATTGTTGTCATTGTTTTGAACAAATCAGTTGATTCAATGGTTCACGTATAAATGCAGTGGCTGCGTCTGAGATCGCAGAAAACAGTATGTGGTAAAAAGTAGTATGTCCGAATTCACAGTACTCATAAAAAAGTGCCTGTATGACCCACTTCTTCTGGTCAGATTCTGAAGAGTGCATACGATGGACACTTTACTATCCCATGAGGCCACGGGAGAGGATTTGTGAATGAATGACAATAAAGCGACTCAGTAGGTCACATGATCATGACAACATGGCGGATATAGTACGTTTACATTCATACTACAAACATGCATACTATATATTGGGCATACATGTTTAGCCATCACAAAGTAAATGCTTATTCAAAATAATTACCGACTCAAGAGAGTGTGTGATTTCAGATGCAACCGCAGTGTTTTATAACAAAAAGGTTGAGTGAATGATTCAGTGATTGTTCCTAAATGAAAGAGTGTTTTGAAAGAATCAGTTGAACTAATGATTCACTGATTCACTCAAATTCCAGAACTGTGTGTGTGTGTGTGTGTGTGTGTGTGCGTGTGTGTGTGTGTGTGTGTGTGTGTGTGTGTGTGTGTGTGAGAGTGTGTGTGTGTGTAAAGTCCAGGTTCAGAAAGTAAAAGTCCTCAGTATTTGTGTTCCAATCACCTGGATTTGCTAATTAGCAGTTTTTCAGGCAGGAGAGAGAACTAATTAGTGAAATCATCTGGCTGAGTTCATGGGTGGAATAAACATATGGCAGGACTTTTACTTTCTGACCCCTGGACTCTACACCTTTGCGTGTGTGTGTGTGTGTGTGTGTGTGTGTGTGTGTGTGTGTTACCTACTTAACCATATTTTGGGCACAAATTTATATTCAGAAGCGAGCTAAACCTGACAAAACCTCCAGTATGGTCTGTCCTAATTTATAAAAATGATGTAAATAATGTTTTTTGTTTTTTTTAAAGATTTTAAAAAAGCAGGTTTTCTGTTGGGATTATACTATATAACTTATAATTGTGTCTATAATAGCAAGTCTATGTAATGTCCCCATTTAGGTAGGTATAAAACGTGTTTGTGTGTGTGTGTGTGTGTGTGTGTGTGTGTGTGTGTGTGTGTGTGTGGACCCTTCAGCTACGTGTTCTAGGTATTTTTGGCTAAATAAACTGGGCCATGTCCCAAAATCTCCGTCCTCTTGACGTAAACCACAGTTGGCTGTTATCATCCGGCTTACAAGCGCAGTCAAGACTGACCAATTTGTTCCCTTCAAGCCCTCATTACCTCATCAGCTTTGACAAACGGTGTTATTGTGCAGGAGGTGTTTCTGAACGTCGAGCGGGGCGGTTCAGCGAGAGCTGGAGGGTGTGAGCGAGCTGTCCATCAGCGAGACAGAGAATACATGAAGTGAATCACAAACCAAGCATCTCTCCATCCCAGAAGCTGTAATTCTGACCTTTTGAATTGGCCAAATGTCTGAGTCTGTCCTGTTCCTCAAGGTTATTGCCCTGAGCACGGTGTGCTGTGACCGTCTTCAAACGGCCTGTGTGGTTTATACTGTATGTGCTCATGAAAGTCCAGGCCTCATGAATTTCATCTCTCTCGACTCTGAGGAGTTTCCAGTTTAGAGCCGGTGGGATTTATGTTGATCTCGGAAGGAGATGTTTCTTCTCACACACACCGGCTCTGGCCTTTTACTGTTTGGAATTTCAATTTTTAGCTGTAAAGCAGCTTTCAGAAAACAATATTTAGCTCATATTTAGTTCAATGTTGATTTAATGTATCATCAATGTTACATATTTAATCAATTATTGAAAAAAATCAATTTACGCTGTAAAGCAGTTTACAGACTTCAACTGAGTTCAATGTTGATTCAGTTCTGTTCAATAACACTGTTGCTTTTACGAAGTTGGTGTCATTAATCTAATCCAACAGTGACAGTGTCAGAGTAGTTCAATTCTCAACGCAACATGCATTCTGGGAAATTAAGTTCTTCAACCATGGTCCATAAATGTGCCTGTAAGGCCTAATTATATGAATTTCAATTATTTTTAAATTAGCATGCATGCTCTTTTTTGCATTATTAATTAAATGCACATCGTAAGATTGCAGAGAGTCTCAAAGCTTCAAGAGGTTGAATAACAACCACTGAAATTATAAATAAAAGATTGCATCATAATCAAAGAGGAAAATATAGAGAAAACTCAGTACATTTATTGCAATTTTTCAGTCAGATGAATTAAATGTTGCATTACATTCTATTTAATGCAACACTTAATTCATCTGACTGAAAAATTGCATTAAATATATTTAATGCATTAGCCAATTTTATTGTGAAAGTGAAGGTTCACTGTATTAAAAAACATATACTGTATAATTGCATATATATAATTCCAGGCATTTTCTCGGTTCATTTGTTGCACGGTTGAGGGAAGAGTGGATCTCAAATGTCTGTATTAAATGTTTACTTGTGCCTCATTAAGGTTTGGTCACTCC
Organism: Squalius cephalus; assembly: GCF_949319135.1. NCBI lineage: Eukaryota > Metazoa > Chordata > Actinopteri > Cypriniformes > Leuciscidae > Squalius > Squalius cephalus. The sequence continues at coordinate 1,607,365 of NC_137137.1, forward strand.
AGCACAGAGCAGACAGATGAAGGTGTGTGTGCTTTACTGTCGCTGTTTCTGAAGAACACGTAGAGCTCGCAGCTGTAAAAACACTGAAATCTCCTCGTCTGCAAGTGTGTGAGACTCAATAACACACAAACACAGTCCTCTTCCGTCTCTTGAGCATTACGGGTGAAACTCATCTTCATCCTGCACACCTGACAGCGCCACAGGCAAATCCTGAAGATCTTTCTCATTCCTGCCACTGACACACACATTTGGTTGCTAAGTTAGTGTCCCGAGGCGAGTGGGGAAATTGCAGATGGCTGAGATGAGTGGCGTGAGGCTGTTTATGCTAAACAAGGGGTTTATCCATTCGACACACGCGCGCCTCGCTCTCCGACCAGAAGGCTGGGTGTGAATCTGCCAGGCGCTTTCGGTAAATGGCCTCGTTCCCGAAGCATCGGCCCGAATGCACACGCGGCCCGGAGACGGCCGGAGCATATGAGGATCTGTCTCTGACTGCAGCTCTGTGAACCTGATCCATTTAGTCCTGGGACAAGAGCTGTGTGTCATTCACATCTGAACTCAATGCTGTTTCACGTCGCATCGATTCTGGAATTGAATGACAGCTTGAATTTCAATTTTTTAATTTAAAGAAGTAGAACTGGAATTCAAAGACATTCATGCAACTACAATAAGTGTTGTGTTTTTAGGATTTTTTTTAATCTTGACAGACTAGATAGATAGATAAATAGATAGATAGATAGATAGAGAAAGATAGATAGATAGAGAAAGATAGATAGAGATAGATAGATAGATAGAGAAAGATAGATAGATAGAGAAAGATAGATAGAGAAAGATAGAGAGAAAGATAGAGAGATAGATAGATAGATAGATAGATAGATAGATAGATAGATAGATGACAGATAGATAGGTAGATAGATAGATGGATGGATGGACGGACGGACGGACGGACGGACGGACGGACAGACGGACGGACAGACAGACAGACAGATAGATAGATAGATATATAGATACTGTAGATAGACAGACAGACAGACAGACAGATAGATAGATAGATAGATAGATAGATAGATAGATAGATAGATAGATAGATAGATAGATAGAAAGATACTGTAGATAGACAGACAGACAGACAGACAGATAGATAGATAGATAGATAGATAGATAGATAGATAGATAGATAGACAGACAGACAGACAGACAGACAGACAGACAGACAGACAGACAGAAAGATAGATAGATAGATAGATAGATAGATAGATAGATAGATAGAAAGATACTGTAGATAGACAGACAGACAGACAGATAGATAGATAGATAGACAGACAGACAGACAGACAGACAGACAGACAGACAGACAGACAGATAGATAGATAGATAGATAGATAGATAGATAGACAGACAGACAGACAGACAGACAGACAGACAGAAAGTTAGATAGATAGATACTAGATAGATAGATAGATAGATAGATAGATAGACACAGATAGATAGATAGATAGATAGATAGATAGATAGATAGATAGATAGATAGATAGATAGATAGATAGATAGATAGATAGATAGAAAGATAGATAGACAGACAGACAGACAGACAGACAGACAGACAGACAGACAGACAGACAGATAGATAGATAGATAGATAGATAGATAGATAGATAGATAGATAGATAGATAGATAGATAGACAGATGGACAATTCAACCTAAATGTATTTATATTTAGTTTACATATGTATATAGAATATTTTGAAATTCAGTTCGTTTCCTGTCAATTTATATTCCAGTGACTCGCTATTGAATTCAAATTCACATTAATGAAGTGAAACTGATTCAGGATTATTCCCGAAACGCTCGTGACGCTCCAGACAGGATCATGTGACACAGGACTGATGATCCCGACACACACTCTGGTGTCTCACACTCTCCTGCGGGCGATGAACACATGAACTCATCCAGCGGTGTGTCCTCTCAGAGTCCGATCACAGCACACAAGCGCAGGGTCGAGCGTCGGCCGGTCTCAGATTATCCCACATCACCTCCCAGTCACCTTCACTTCAGATCCGATGGCGTGATAAGGCTGCGTACCGTGCCTCAATGCAGGAAGATTGTGTTTATCAATCTGCAAGCGTGCAGTTTCAGAGGGAAGGGAAATGACCTCGAGAGAGAGAGAGAGAGAGAGAGAGAGAGAGAGAGAGAGAGAGAGAGAGAGAGAGAGAGAGAGAGAGAGAGAGAGAGAGAGAGAGAGAGAGAGAGAGAGAGAGAGAGAGAGAGAGGGCACGCACTCGCCCAGCAGGGCTTTCTTCATGTTTGCTGAGCTAATGGGCTGTCGGCATTGTGTTCCAGCGGCACAGATCCCTGATCAAACGCCGGCTCCATGCTTGGACCAGACCCAGGAGAAAAACCCTGATACTCATGCTAACATACTACTGGTCTAAAGCTTCCTCACCGTGTGTTCTTATTCAAATGAGACCAGCTCGCTTAGTCTAGAGCTTCATCCCAGATGGAAACTGTTGAACTGGGGTTTTGATTATCAGCTGCAGGGAATTATGGTGCAACACAGATGTAGACCTAGACGAAGCGGCTTTATTTGACAGTGGATGGCATGTTGAGATCAGTTGACGAGCGTCTGACATAGTTTTGTTTTGTTATGTTGATTTTAGGGATGTTTTTTTGTGCTTGAGTAATTTAATATCGAGTCCTGATCCTATGCTTGGATGAAAATGAGACTACTGATATAAACTTCTTGTGTTTTGTATGTACAGTAAGCAGAGTAATTGCAACAAAAAGAGAAAAAGTGGATTTAAGGTTAGAAAGCATGAAGTGTCAGAACTCCAATTTTTCTATTTTTGCCATCTATACTACCATTGAAGAGTTTGGGGTCAGTACAATTTTTCTTTTGTGAAATAAATTTAATAATAAAATGAATATTTTCATGGAGTGACTGTTTTATAAAAGCAATAAGCCCCTTGAAGCTGTGTTTTACAGCTAAGCTGTTCTAAAACAAAGCTTCAAGGGGCTTATTGCTTTTATAAAATGGTTACTCCATAAAAATATTCATTTTATTCATAAAATAAACACCAGCAACAAAAAATGTAACGTTATAACACATTTATTCCTCCGCCAAGCAATGTAGTTCCAAAGAGGTTGCTAAGCAACAAAGCATCACAAACTAATGTAATGCAGTCACAGGTGTGTGTGTGTGTGTGTGTGTGTGTGTGTGTGTGTGTGTGTGTGTATGTGTGGAGTAATTTGCAACGGCTTTGAACGTGGCTCAACCAATCAGAATCAAGAACTGGAACTATCCGTTTTATAATAATACTTTTATTCAGCAAGGATGCATTAAATGGATAAAAAGTCACAGTAAAGACATTTATAATGTTACAAAATGCTGTGCTTTTGAACTTTCTATTAATCAAAGAATCCTGAAGAATAAAATGTATCACGGTCTCCGTGAAAATATGAACTGTTTTCAACATTGATAATAATCATAAATGTTTCTTGAGCGTCAGATCCTCATATTAGAGTGATTTCTGAAGGATCATGTGACACTGAAGACTGGAGTAATGATGCTGAACATTCAGCTTTAAACTTTACTATATATTCACTTAGAAAACCACTATTTTAAATTATAAATATATCACATTTTTGATCAAATAAATGCAACGTTGGTGAGCAGAAGAGAACAAAATCCCCAAATTTTGAAGGGTAGTGTATCGTCAGTCAAATTCAGCCTTTCATTAGTTCCCATGACCTTAAAATAAATCATTTTTAGCACTTGATATCATGAAGATTACATTTCTATTAGTATTATTGGGAATGCAAATGGATAGGTTTACCTCCTGATGCAAAATATCAATAAAAGCTAAATTTCGTGTTTATCTTAAAGCACAATGTAGTGCAGACCGCATATACATGAGCTCAGTGAGAAGAACATCAAGCTGATTAAACTTTATAAACTAACTGCGGCGCCGCTTTGTTTTCCTGAGGATCGTGGGACAAGATAAATGACCACCTGCGTCTGAAAAGCACTTTGCTCTCAGTTTATTCTTCCAGCGCTGTCACGAACAGGCGCTTTTAAGGGGAAATCATTAATATTGTCTGCGTGACAGACGGTTAAAGCCACTTTCTGTCTGTTTTTGGTGAAGGAATGATGAGCTCTTGTTGAAAGTTTTCTCTTTTACTGTATGTTTTCGAGGGAAATCCGGGTTTGACTTCACTGAGTTAATGGAGTGACATGGGGAGGTTAAGAATGGATGAAACCTTTAGAGGGAACGAGAAAATGGAAGACATGAGCGGCTTTTGGACGTGCAGCGTTATTGAAAAGCCCTGACTTAGTATGTGAGAATGTGTTTGAAGTGCTGGCAAAGTTACTGGCAATTTCAGGCACTTTAAACCCTCCGGGAGCGCTTCGTCTCGGATCAAATCGAAAGCTATTTTGCCGAAAAAATATGACAATGTATGTCAGAGGAGCCAAAGCATGAAACCTTCTCAAATCATGTGCAAAATACACACTTTGCTCTGAGGACGACGTTTCAGCCGTCGCTCTCAAATTTGACACTGAACCGACTCAAATAGTGGCAATTGTGAATTGAAGAGATATCTGTCATGGAGACATGACTCTTGGGTGGCATTTTGAATAAATTGACTTTAAAATAGAAGGTTTTGGATGCGCTCACGTGACCGGCTGCGTGTCTCTAATCGGAGCCAGATGTGTGTTTCTCTAATTGCACAAATCACATTTGGACTCGGACAGCAGAGGAGGCGTGACTGGGCATTCAATTCCCCTCCACTGTCCTCAGGTCAGGCCCATTACACATAAATATAATTAAAAGCAGCTTCAGAGCGAGTGTCGTCTGGATGCTATCTGTTCTGTTCTCTTTCTCTATCATTTAATGGCCAAATCAGATTCTAATTAGCTCCCTTGTCATTCAACAGGCTGGTCGGAGGGAGGGGAGGGACACTGTAGCCAATTACGCTTCATATGTTTCCTCAATGTCCCTGAGGTGGAAGAAGCCTGTTAATTATATTATAATCCCTGGACTCAAATGTTTAAGGGGACGTATTCATGATGGATGATGCATGTAGTTGATGAAATAAGTGCACATGCATATGTATATATATATGCATTTACGTTTGTAATGCATTCACTTTAAAATTCACTTTAAAATGAAAGAATATATAGACCTACATATATAGTATATGAAGAGTTCAGATGCAAAAGCCTCTAAGTGTATATATAAATATATACAGTATATGTATGCAAATATTTCTTAAATATATACATGCATGTGTGTGTATTTATATATACAAAATAATTATACAGAGTACACACACATATATTATGTAAACACAAACTTTTATTTTGGATGTGATTAATCGCGATTAATCTTTTGACAGCCGTAATATATATATATATATATATATATATATATATATATATATGCATTTATGTTTCATGTCCCTGAGGTGAAAGAAGCCTCTTTAATATATATATCTGCATTCCTGGACTGAAATGCATTAAATGTACGACAGATGTTTAGCTGATAAGCCGAGTGCACCTGTGGCATTGATGAGAGACGATGAGCTTCATTCAGAGAATAGTGTGGCATGTTCTTACTGAATTTCTCCTACTTCAAACTGTAAATAAGAGGTTAACGTGTAAAGAGACAAAATGGTAATGATAATTTTAGCCTTGCAGGTGTTCGATTGTCAACAAAGACGTCTCGTAGCAACCTTAGGATGAGCAATGCTAATGATAGCATTTGTTCTGCAGGTGTACGATGATAGAGAGGGTTATTCACTGCAAATGTTCACAAGAGATTTGTATTTTATTTTAAATATTTTATTAAAAAAAAAATATATATATATATATATATATATATATATATATATATATACAAAAATACAATTATAATTTTATCAGTTATATATTTAAAATGTATTCAAAATATTTTATGTTTATTTTAAAGTTTTAAAAATTGAATTTACAATTTTGTATTATTAAGTAACCACAAAAATTCATCATGCACATAATGACGCATGACATAATGTTTTTCATTATTATGCAGAATACAGTGTCCGTTTAAAAATACACAGAGCCTCCATGTCAAATCCAGCTTTATGTTGCTTTACATGTTTCATGAATAAATGGTTCCTTTTGTGAGAGAAGATAGAAGCCCTTTGAGCCTTCTGTGTGACAAGCGAAGACCAATCAGAAATAATACGTTTTTATTTATATAGTGCCTTTCAAGAACCCAAGGACACTTTATATAATACTGACAGATACAGATATACAGTCAGGATATAACAGCAGGAACAGGCGGACAGACAGTGATCATACGTGACCCTGGACCACAAAACCAGTCACATGGGTCCATTTTTTGAAATTGAGATTTATACATCATCTGAAAGCTGAATAAATAATCTTTCCATTGATGTACAGTATGGTTTGTTATGATAGGACAATATTTGGTCGAGATACAACTATTGAAAATCTGGAATCTGAGGGTGCAAAAAAATCGAAACATTGAGAAAATCTCCTTTAAAGTTGATCATTTATGTTGGCGATTGTGCAGCATTCACTCACAGAAATACATGTTTTATATATTTACAGTAGGAAATTTACTAAATATCTTCATGGAGCATGATCTTAACTTAATATCCTAATGATTTTTGGCATAAAAGAAAAATGGATAATTTTGACCCATACAATGTATTGTTGGCTATTGCCACAGATAAACCCGTGCGACTCGAGACTGGTGACGTGATCCAGGGTCACACATTAAATACGAAAGAAAACCAAAGTAAGGCATTCATGGATCTTGTCGTGGATTTTTTCCTAAACTAATTACCTGGCTCTATCTTTTGGGTCTCGTCCTCAACGTCCCCACTCTATAGATCACCTGTAACTGACTACCTGGCTCTATCTTTTGGGTCTCGTTCCTGACGTCCCCACTCTATAGATCACCTGCTATTCTGACTCGTTTTCCCTAAACTAGTTTTCTTAAACTAACTTCCTACCTAAACTAGCTTCCTAAACTAGCTTCCTAAACTAGCTTCCTGCGCAGGAATAAATTGACAAACAGACCTGCAATTGTCCTTTAAATGCTTTAATCACGGCCGGGAGATCTTCCCGAGCAGTTCTCAGGGAATCTCTCCCAAGAAGCAAGGCCGGAGGATCTCAGACAAATTCCATTGAGAATCCCACCGAAAAACACATATACCACAGTTTTTATAGTATAGAGGTATGGCATAAATTTCATGCTGCATTACATAATTTCCCCACTATTTGATTGGTTCTTCATATGCAAACCCCTCTGTTACTAGGTAAAGCTAACTCTGATCTTGTGATTACTTATCACAAGGTTTTAATGATGACTTCATTTGTTCTAACAGACTGTCTAGTTTAACTTCCCAAAACTATGTTATTTTTACCCATAGACACATACTCAAAGTCACAGGTTTTTCCCCAAAGAGTTTGGAAACATTAAAAGCATATGAATGTTATTCCTGCAAGAAAAACAAATGTTAGTTAATTTTAGATTAGTTAGATTAATTTAAAGTTGATTAATTAAAATCCACCACAATCTGAAATTTAAAGTATACGATCAGTTATTATATAATTATCATAAATACTGAATGCTCTCCCGCCAACAGTAGAAAGTTTCAAACTGCGAGCAAGTTTTCAGAGCTGGATCTCAGCGGGCGAGCGGGGATATATGGGTGTATTTGTTCTGAAAGGCAACAAGGTGCTATATCTAGGTGAAAACTAGGACGAGTATTTTAAAGTGAAAGCGATGGATAACAGGAGCGACTGCTGGAGGATGGGAGTGATGGAGCTGGTTCTGTGTGTAATGTGAGGTCTCGAGCTGCTGCGTTCTGAACTAGTTTAAGGCGATTAATGGTTTTAGTGAGAAGGCCGTAGAACACAGAGTTGCAATAGTCCAGACGTGAGGTTATAAAGCACGGACAACAGTTTCAGCATCTTCAGATTTAACGAAGAATGGATCAGCCTGAGCAACACATTTGTGTTAGCATGTGTGTATCGTCATAGCTCAGACACACCTGTGAGCGCAACACAACGTCTGCTGTGTTTTTCTCCTTCTTTTTCTCCTTTTTTTAATTGCACAAATCACAAATAAAGACATATACAAAGAAATAGACTAATGACATTTACTAACAAGTACACATCGAGGGGAGAAAAGAAAGAAAAAGAAAAAAAGAAGAGAGAGAAAAACAGTTAGATAGATAGATAGATTGATAGATAGATAGATAGATAGATAGATAGATAGATAGATAGATAGATAGATAGATAGACAGACGGATAGATAGATAGATAGATAGATAGATAGATAGAGATATAATAGTATATACAGGTACAGTAATAATTTTGATGATTAGATGGGTTGATGAATAGATTATTCCTGTGTGATATAACAACTTTTTTGATTATTTATATATATATATATAGAGAGAGAGAGAGAGAGAGAGAGAGAACAAAAACAAAAAAAATAAAAAATTATATATATATATATATATATATATATATATATATATATATATATATATATATATTAGGGCTGTCAAAAGATTAATCACGATTAATCGCATCCAAAATAAAAGTTTGTTTTTAATAATATATGTGTGTGTACTGTGTATAATTAAATTTGTATATATAAATACACACACATGCATGTATATATTTAAGAAAAATTTGTTATTTATATATATCAAAAATTATATTTATATATAATATAAACTATATAAATATATATACAGTATATGTATGCAAATATTTCTTAAATATATACATGCATGTGTGTGTATTTATATATACAAATTTAATTATACACAGTACACACACATATATTATTAAAAACAAACTTTTATTTTGGATGCGATTAATCGTGATTAATCTTTTGACAGCCCTAATATATATATATATATATATATATATATATATATATAATTTTTTATTTTTTTTGTTTTTGTTCTCTCTCTCTCTCTCTCTCTCTCTCTCTCTCTATATATATATATATATATATTTATAAACTAACTGAGTAATAAATATATATCTAGGCAATTTGAAACAATCATAATAATAATATTTGTCGTAATAGTAGTAATAACAGTGGCAGTATTCTGCTGTTCCTGATCCGTGAAGTCGAAGCTCAATAGTATCCAGAGATCAGAGTTGAACTGGACTGGAGACTCTAATAACATCCACTAACCTCCTCGTTACACACGCCGCTAGCGTGACGTCAGCGCTAACATTCACCAGCGCTACGCAACAGCTCAGATCGCTAGCAAACAATGCTACATTTTTCTAAATGTCATAATCATTTGTTAACGAAAAGTATTCATTTCCTCAATGAGCTCATCATTTCTGCATTACATTATTGCATTGTTTAAATTAAACATTTTTCGATTTTGTATGTGTATATTTCTGAAATGCATAACTTCCTCTGATAACAGATCGTTCTGTAAATTGTAATGTGGACTCATGCATTTCTGTAATCGATGTGCATTGTGAAAAGCGCTAGACAAATAAAGGTGAACTGAAAGATTGCAGGTTTAACTGATAGCCAGTGTGGAGGTTGCAGATCAGCCGCTAGTGTTTATGGACTGTTAAATGTCTACGGTAAATCAAAGCGGACGGCGGTTTATGGAAAAGCGCTGTGCTGTTTCTTCCTCTAGTAATTGGCTCTCGAGAGAATAGCCAAAGTGTGAGTGTTATTAGGAACAAATTAGGATTCTGGCTGTTTTCTTTATGATCATTTCCCTTTTTCCAGTTTTAATATTTTTTTGGCCTTTTGCTAGTTTTTCAATTGAATTATTTTCTTTTCCATGTGCCCAGCATTATAAATATTAATGACTCCCCAGACACAGGGAACCTTTAATTTAATGTGTTTTGTAGCATTAAGGCGAGATGGCAAAGCTCTGAGTTTCCATGATGGCATTCAGTCTCTCTCTTACACACACACACACACACTCACACACTCACACACACACACACACACACACACACACACACACACACACACACACACACACACACACACACACACACACACACACACACACACACACACACACACACACACACACTCCCGTTCCCCAGAGATCCTCTAAACATTGCTCTGGGACGCTTTTGAGATCCGTGGCTCCTTTTTTGCAAAGGTCCTACTAGGACTGAATGGCTGAACCTAAAGAAATCTCCAGCAAAGGTTCTCTTGAGTTTAATTGCGCGGCTCGATTAACCTGCGGGAGATACGCCAGTGCTTAATGAGTTTAGAAGAACAAAAGAATTCCTGCATAATGAACGCGAGCTTTCACTCACAAGTGCTCTTGTATGTGCTGTAAATAGGTAAAAGAACGGTCCAGAAAAGAGGTAGTGAGCGTGTGTGAGAGAGTTCAGGGTGGGAATATGTGTGTGTGTACTGTGCATGACAACATGTTTCCCTGTGTTTCTGTATGTTATTGTATGGTGAAGGTCATGGGTTCGATTCCCAGGGAATGCATGAAACGATCAAATGCATAATTGTAAATGCAATGCAAAAATAATCACCCCCCGTCAACCATTGTTTGGTCAAACAGATCCCCCACCGTTAGTTGAATCAGTGTTGCTTTGTTGCACCAACAAACAGAAAAAAAACGAGCTTTAATCTCTGTAATAACGCTGGCGTCGGCTGGTGGAGTTTGAGTGCTACCGGATGGAGAAATTAATTTCATGTGAATCAAAGGCTTTTATGCACCTAGCAACCTGTAATTCATGTCTGGAAACTCTCCAAATGGTGCCGAGAGCATTAAGGAAGCGCCGGCCTGGTTTTACCGCGGTGACAGTGACTGTGTGTGTTGTTGGTGTTGTGTGTTTGTGCTCATGCAGTTCACGTTCTGCGTGAGGTCAGAGGTCATGTGAAGAGCTGCTCACTCGTGTTTATTTGCTCCGCTTCTCTCGCCGGAGCCGCTCTCAGGGCAAAGACTCTCCTGAACCCGAACGCTGTGTTTGAGATGCTTGAGGTGTGTCTGCTGTTTGTGAACGCTAACAAACGACTTGCAAAAATGTCTGTCTGTGGTATTTTTAGGACTAAATTGGTGTGATTTTTAATTCTTATCAAGGTGAAAGTGCAAATTAGTCTAGTGCGATTATTAAACTGCATGGGAATGAAGTTCATTATTGCTTATTGGTAAAGTGATTTGACTTTATTTCTTTCATCAGGATTTAAGTGTGAACACATTTACAGAGTTGACAAGAGTCATCGAACTGTGAATTTTCTGAAAAAAAACTCTAAAATTAAAATTAAAAGTGAAATTAAAAACCCTCCAAGTTTGCTGTGCTTGTCTGTAGAGCTGCACAATTTTGACAAAAATTTTGTGATTATATATATATATATATATATTACTATAATAATAATTCAAATAATAATAGTACCGTAAAATAAAATTATTATTATTATTATAACAAAATAAAAATAATGAACATAAGATTATAACATAAAATTAACATTTTTAAGAAAATTTAATTTAATAATAATCATTTTATTTTACAGTACAACTGTCGTTCAAATGCAGATCATGAGCTTCTCACAGTGTCACGCTTCACTCTGAAACATGCAGAGCATATATTCATTTAATGAAATTACAGCCTTTGATTAAATAATCTTAATGCACTGATTTAAGAGTCTTAATGCACCAGTTGCTATTCTGTTTCTGAGAGATGATTTTCAACTCAAAGCAGCAGCAATCTGAGATTTAACGAAAGACACTTGTACGTTTAGTCTAGACACAGTGAGTTCGGCGGTTTTCCATTGATTGTTCATTCCTGCTGAGTTCGGGCTCATATGTGTGCTATATTTCACTGATATGCTTCAGTTTTAAAATAAGACGAGTTGAATCAGGACAATCTCCGAGTGTATTTGATGGGGAAGCAGAGAGAGACTCAGCAGAAGATGAACCTCTGAAGGACACGCAGTGATTGGCATTCCTCGTGCTCAGGCGACGCTTATCGCATACTTAGCAGAGCCATCTGTGTGATCAAATGTCTGATCGCTGGGACATGTGTGAGATAACCGGCCACGAGCCTGCATCTCTGGAGCTCATGTTTACCCAGAAGTCCCTCTGATGGGATGAAGCTTCGCAACGCGTGAGACGCGTCACCCGACACGTCCTGCTAACGAGACGCGCAAGAGCCTCTTCTAGTGGCCTTCAATCATTCAAGTGCCTCTAATGTGGAGAGTGTGGAGCGACGGGAGCTGGAATGCATGACGGAATGTGAGGATCTCAAACGCAACGACCTCCAAAAAACACCAGAACCAAACGACTAAAAGTGACCGCAGCCCGTAAATCTGCTGTCATGCTGAAGAAATTTTTTTTATTAATATATATATAATATAATATATTTTTTATTTTTAAAAAGTATTGATAAAAAAAATCAATTATATAATCAATTAAAAAAAAAAAAAATATATATATATATGTATTTATTTATTTATATAAATATAATTTAAATTAAATATACATTTTTTTATTGATTATATAATTGATTTTTTTAATCAATAAAATGTATGTATATATACAGTATATATTTAATTGATAAAACATGTATATATCAATTACATAATCAAAATATATATATATATAATTTTTAATTGATTGTTTTACTATATTATTATATATATGAAAACTTCAGATGTAAAAGCCTCTAAGTGCCATCTGAAATTTTCTTCTAGAATGATCATTTTTATCAAGCTTGTATATTTATGTTCAGTAATTTCACTTTAATGGCAATGAAAATTACCTATTATTTGTCATAAAAGTGAAATTACTGAACTTAAATATACGAGCTTGATAAAAATGATCATTCTAGAAGAAAATTTCAGATGGCACTTAGAGGCTTTTGCATCTGAACTCTTCATATTTTATTATAATTTATTATATGCTATACCATTGAATTTAATTATTATACCATTGAATATAATATTTTTACTGAATAAAATGCAGTTAAGGCACAATTAAAAATATATATATAGAAGTCACACTTAAAAACATCTGGATTCCATTGTTGTGTTATATAATATCAAAACAAATTGCATTTTTAAATATATATAGCACTTTTCAATCAATCTATCAATCTTTCAATCTATAAACCATAACTCAAAAAGTGGAAAAGTGAAGTTAGTTCTGAGAAAAGCAGTTACACATGCATTCTGGTCTTATATAAAACAATGTAAAGCATTTCTGCATGGATACATCTATAATAGTCTAAACTAACTTTATCTGGACAATAACTTTATTCTAGAGCTGCTATAAAGCCCGAAACAATCTCTGTTACTGTAATCTACATTGTCAAAAGCGCTGTATAAATGAAGATGACTTGACTTGACTTGACTAAACGCTATAGTAACATCAAATCTGTACGAGTTGACACATTGTAAACATCACACAGTATATCGTCACACACTCGGCTGTCGGTGAAGGTGTGTGTTGTGATGAACGGCTTTATTCGGGTCTGTAATTGGAACAGGAGAAGAAAGGATTATTTAGATGTAACACAAGCGCAGTAATGTGCGCTTTATTGTTCTGTGTTAATAGACGTGAGTGTGTTTGATAACTCCCACACACTGACACGTTTCTGTTGACAGAATGCAAACACACACACACACACACACACATACACACATGCTGCTTTGTTGTTTATTTGCTCCCTTGAGACATTCACGTCTCTCGCACTTACATTCACGTTTCCTCAAAGCAGGGAAAGACATTGTTTTGTCCGGACGCTGAGTAGCAAACACACACGAGTGATCGAGGAACACACACACACACGAGTGATCGAGGAACACACACACACACGAGTGATCGAGGAACACACACACACACGAGTGATTGAGGAACACACACACACACACGAGTGATCGAGGAACACACACACACGAGTGATCGAGGAACACACACACACACACGAGTGATCGAGGAACACACACACGAGTGATCGAGGAACACACACACACACATGAGTGATCGAGGAACACACACACACACACGAGTGATCGAGGAACACACACACACACATGAGTGATCGAGGAACACACACAGCGAAAGTCAGAAACTCAGTTTCATTCAAGATTGGACACATGAATAGTTGAACAGTAATAAATTCATCAAAGAGCCTATAATATTCATAATATTCATAAGGCCTGCATGATTTGGGGGATAAATGAATTGCGATTTTTTCCGATACAAATTGTTATTGCGATTTAAAAAAAAGCTCCAAGTTTGTTTTGCTTGTTTGCAATTTTGCAACAATTTTGATATTTAAGAATATTTAAGAAAATACTATAATATTTAATATATTTAATTTAGCCATAATTGTAAAATAATAATAATCATACTGTAAAATAAAATGATTAGTATTATTATTATTAATAGCAATAATACATATTATTATCACCAATTTGAAATATTAAGCAACACTAAACACAAAACACATTCCAGATACCGTTTCATAATGATGATAATGAAGATGTTTTGAGGCGGACATTCTCATGTTGGACGGAGAACAGTGGCTCCTTCATGCTTGGCTTGAGCTCACACACACCTCACCAGAGAGGATTGTGGGACAGAAATGTGTGTTTTATTAGTTAGCAGTGGGACAGCTGGGTGGAGGTTTATTGGTTTGCCTGTAAAGTCTGCCATGTTCTCGTATTTTGGGCGACCGAGTGTTGCACGTCCACAAGGACCTCGTCCACATTTCAACACCTGCCAGAACGGGTCCTGCTCCATCCAAACTGATTACTCATGATTACATCAGCGTGAAGCCACTGCGAACAAGGTCAAGGTGGATTTACCCTTCGCTCCGCTGGGTTTCACGGTAAATAAATGTTGATGGCGTTTCCTCATTTAAGTGCCTCGGTTTCATTCACGCAGTGGCTTCTGGGACGTTAGGGATCTCAGACGTCTATGTAAGTCGATCTGAACACATGTGGCTCACCTGTGGCTGACCTGTGGCTCACCTGTGGCTGACCTGTGGCTCACCTGTGGCTCACCTGTGGCTCACCTGCGGCTGACCTGCGGTTCACCTGCGGCTCACCTGTGGCTCACCTGTGGCTGACCTGTGGCTCACCTGTGGCTCACCTGTGGCTGACCTGTGGCTCACCTGTGGCTCACCTGTGGCTCACCTGTGGCTCACCTGTGGCTGACCTGTGGCTCACCTGTGGCTGACCTGTGGCTCACCTGTGGCTCACCTGTGGCTGAACTGTGGCTCACCTGTGGCTCACCTGTGGCTGACCTGTGGCTCACCTGTGGCTTACCTGTGGCTCACCTGTGGCTGACCTGTGGCTGACCTGTGGCTGACCTGCGGCTGACCTGTGGCTCACCTGTGGCTGACCTGCGGCTGACCTGTGGCTCACCTGTGGCTGACCTCTGGCTGAGCTCAGTCCTGTGTGTTCGTCAACAACGCTTCCGGTTTCATTTAATCCAGCCGTTCTGTCGTCACCATCAACAATCAGCATGTTTTCCTAGATTTTCCAGATTGCATTTCGCAAAGAAAACAGTTCCATCCATCCATCCATCTATCCATCTAGTGTAATCCATCTGTCTATCTATCTATCTATCTATCTATCTATCTATCTATCTATCTATCTATCTATCTATCTATCTATCTATCTATCTATCATCCATCCATTTATCCATCTATCTATCTATCTATTTATTTATTTAATATTTAATTTTTTTATTTTTTTATTTATTTTTTTATTTCAAGCATACAATGAAAAAGTGTACAGTATGTACAACATATGACAATAATCGAAAAAACACTGATGATCAAACAAATAAAAATTCACTGCTGCTTGAAAAGGAGTGGGATGAAGTTTAACACTTGTTAATTCCCACCCCCTCTTTCAAACTCTTAATACATTAGTTTACTTCCTTTGGTATTATCCACTTTTTTACAAAACACAAGCACATAAATCTTCATACATTTATACAATATGTTAGCAACAAAATTTCTGGCTTAACCAACTCATTTTCCTTCATTTTTATAACATTCAAAAATCATTTCTTTTAATCTTTTCCTGAATTGTTTTATATTTGGACATTCCTTAAGCTTCTCATTTAAGTTGTTCCACAGTTTCACCCCTTGTATGGAAACACAATTTATCTATCTATCATCCATCCATCCATTTATCCATCTATCCATCTATCTATCTATCTATCTATCTATCTATCTATCTATCTATCTATCTATCTATCTATCTATCTATCTATCTATCTATCTATCTATCATCCATCCATCCATCCATCCATCCATCTATCTATCTAAACATTAACATATTGTAACTTGGAAAATCAGCTTTTTTTGATAATATGATGATTCAACACTTCACAAAAAATGGTTCATTGATGTTTCTGAAGCTCCTCCACCACATCTTTACATGCTCAGCGTCTGTGGACTCGAGGAGATGAATATGAAGAATATGAGTTGAAGGCGAGCGGTGATGCGTCATACTCTAATGGGCTAATTATATTTCATCAATAGTGCTTCATTTCCATAATTTAGGCTGGATTGCTTTCATAGCGCTCAAACCCTTGTTGTCAAGCAGACTCAGGTGCGCTTCAGTGATGTGAACACCTGAGTTCACCCGCAGCTTTCACTCAAGCCAGACGCTGACGTCAAACACACGTTTCCACTGACAGATCTGACTGGCCTTTTTGCTCTGTTATTGTTATTGTTCATGGGTAAATGACTGACGGCAGTGATACGCGTCTATCAAAACCTGCTTTCAGACCCGAGTGATCGTAGATGGTAAACAGGTCTAAAAACCTGAATTAAATGATGCATCGTTGAAGAATTCAACCACGTATGTTAATGACGTCACGCAGGTGGTGGAGTAATAACTACTTTTAATGAATCTGTTTAAGATCGAATTATTGCTTGATGTTTTGCTATAAATTACGGATATGACATCTGAGGAATATTTCTCATTTTCTTCAGTTATTTTGCTTTTTTTCCAGATTCCATCATAGACTCGTTCTTACGCACTAGAGCATGTACGCACATGCGCACTCTTCAAAAACGACGCTTTAAATCTCTTCACAAACTAAAAAGACGTAAATGACATTTATGTATTCTAAATAAAAGACACAGATTGTACTGAATGTCAGCTTGCTTATTTTGCTCAAGATCAGGATTTATTGAGTCCACATGTCATGAAATTAAGAAACTCTGCTTCTAACCACAGGTCGCGAGCGTCGTTCAAACACACAAGACTCAGACTGAAAAGCTGAACGCAGCAAACAGACCAAAGAAAAGACAGCAAAAGCTCAGCATAAACGAGATTTAATTAAGATATTTAATTACGAGTCTGTACTTTACGAATGTTGCACTCAGCGTGCTGAGCCGTCTCTAGAAGTGTGTTAAATCTCAAAGATACAAATGACTCATAAACTCATAAAGCAAGTAAATAATGCGTTTCTTTTTCTTTTAAGGAAGGGTACACCTCAGTGTCTCTCTGACGCTCTTCTCAAGTCTAATAAAACTCTCGGTCAGGATTGGAGATTCACTTTGGGAAGATGCTGGTCTTGTAAAGTCTGACTATTTGGGGTTGGGAAAATGTTTTAATGTTTTTGACAGAAATCTCTTATGCTCTAAAATACTGCAAAAACAGTAATATTGTGAAATATTATTGCAGTTTGAAATAGCTGTTTTCTATGTGAATATATAGTAAAGTGTAATTTA
This sequence comes from Squalius cephalus, assembly GCF_949319135.1. Taxonomy (NCBI): domain Eukaryota; kingdom Metazoa; phylum Chordata; class Actinopteri; order Cypriniformes; family Leuciscidae; genus Squalius; species Squalius cephalus. Next base: position 1,625,100 of record NC_137137.1, read on the forward strand.
TTCCTGTGATCAAAGCTGAATTTTCAGCATCATTACTCCAGTCTTCAGTGTCACATGATCCTTCAGAAATCACTCTACACTGTAAAAAAATTGTAACCCTCCCAAATCAAAAATTTCAAGTGACCGATAACATCTAAATTTTTCAATTGGCCCAAGTGAAAATCTGTAAATTTAATTTTATAATTTACAGAATTTCACTTGGGCCAATTGAAAAATGTAGATGTTATCGGTCACTTGAAATTTTTGATTTGGGAGGGTTACAAATTTTTTACAGTGTAACATGAGAATTTGATGATCAAGACACATTTATGATTAGTATCAGTGTTGAAAACAGTTCATATTTTTGTGGATACATTTTATTTTTCATGGTTCTTTGATGAATAGAACATTCGAAAGAACAGCATTTATTTGAAACAATCTTTTGTAACATTATAAATGTGTTTACTGTCACTTTTGATTAATTTAATGCGTCCTTGATGAATAAATGTTGAATTTCTTTCAAACTTTTGAACGGTAGTGTAAAGCCAGTCAGATTAGAGAATATGAGCGATGTTTAGAAAGCTCTCGTCACTTTTATTTTCGGTGTCAGACAGTCCATAAACACTTCATCTGAGACTCAGACTGAAAAGCTGAACGCAGCAAACAGACCAAAGAAAAGACAGCAAAAGCTCAGCATAAATGAGATTTAATTAAGAAATTTAATTACGAGTCTGTACTTTACACTCATTGAATTTTGCAATTTTGTGTGTGTGTGACAGACAGATTGACAGAATGAATGAACACGAAAATCCACCAGAGAAAGTCTGTGGCGTAAAAGAGAATGGTCTCGTTCATTGACGAGGAGAATTAGTGGTGATGTTTGTTCAGCTGTTGTTCTTCAAACATCAGTGTTTATCGCCACATTCTTGGCACGGATGAAACAGGCCGAGATTAGAGCGTTACAAACCCGACCAGATTAAATAAAGCCCAACGCTAATGAATGTGATGATAAAACAACAATGAAGAACATCGGCCGCTTTACTGACACAATCCAGCGGCGTCGGCTCTGTGATGAAGAACGATTCTGATAATGAACAGAAATAACTCCTTCATGTCATGACAACTGCTGGAGCGATTCCTCGGAAAACTGAGGAAAACCAAAGGTGTGTGATCTTATCGGATGAGTCCATTCATGGAGGCTTAATTCAGATTCATTTTAGGATTTAGTGGTGTATAAATCTTAATGTGTTTGAGTTATGTGTGGGATTATAGAGTAGGTGAGCGGTTCGTCGTGTTGGGTTAAGACGGCTCTAATTCACTGTCTGGGATTCAGGATAAGTTTCAAATCCCTCTCTCTCTCTCTCTCTCTCTCTCCATCCGTGTCTTTATTTTTCTTTCCCTCCTCTCTAGCAGAGGTTAATTGCTTGATTACTCGAGACATCTACAGGTTAGGCTCTGTAACCCTTCCAGAAGAGGAAAGACATTTTTCACATTTTGACAAGGAAAGATTTGAAGTGGAAAAGCTGAAATCATGAGAGGAATATTCTGAGTTACAGGTCTGTTCTGAGTCGCGGACGGCAGGGAGAGAACGATGCTAAATGTGCATAATTTGGCTGCCAAGACTGATATTGTTTATAAACATTATATTGATATTTATGTAAGCTAGTTTCATCCACGGAATAAAAATAAAAAAGGTAGCCTAATCCCGAGTTTTTATCTCACAATTCCGAACTTTTTTCATGCGATTGCGAGTTTAACCTGTTAAGCTGCAACCCCACTTTTGAAAAATCCCCAGAAATGACATACCCAAACTGAAACAGATACAGTTCATGAACCCTTTGCACTAAAAGCACAAGTATGATCTCATTTGAAAGCTGACACCTGGTAGTTTATTGTAAATGTAGAATTAATTATTGTCATAATGATTTTTTTTTTTAAAATAGCTTCAAAGTTTTGTAAAGTTATTAGAATTTTTTTTTTATGAAACATATTAATGAAAATAAAATTGAAGTTGGCACTGGAGCAATCTAGAAATGCACTACAGCTAAAGCCACATGTCTGACCATGTTATATTTAAAATATGAAGATAATAAGTCTAAAACTCTGTATTTAGTTAAATGTTTTTCAAGATCATGTCATGACTTTATTTTGATTAGGCTACTCTAAAAATGCTACTGATGTTTAGTCGTCTTCTAAGCATCCATTCAGACTTTTGTCTCTATTGTTTTGTGGTGCAAACGAGCCCCATTCAGTCTCAGTCTCCCCCTGCACACATTCACACCTCTCCAGACTGGTTATGGCTCGAAATATGCATTTCTTTTGTCTGCATTATAGTTAATAACGACTGGCTATTCACAGCCTATTCATAGGGTTTCAATCCCTAATTTCTTTTATCAAAGTTCTCACTTCACATTTGAAGTGCACTAAATAGTGGTCAAATGCACTAAAACATATCAGTAAGCATTCTTATTTAGAACAAAATTCATAAAAGAATAACCCCTGGTGGCAGGTGCACCTGGGCTAGCTAGCATGTTAGCTTAGCACACCATCAATACACGACCATTTATGAGATTAAAACCATGTTTGTGCTCCAAACTTACTTCATAACGCAATCGAGTGTTTTAAATAATCTTCTCTGATCTAATTTGGCTTCAGATAAAAAAAAAATCAGACAGAAAACATTATTTATAGTTTTATGCACGATGATAAAGTCTATATCGATTAGCATTACATTATAAATATAATCTATTATTATAAAAATACCTGGCATGGCTTGAAGAACACAGGCAAATCAAATATCATAGCAAACATGTTTATTGTCTTCAAAACATATTTTATCTGCATATTACAGTGGGATCTCTTGTTAGCTTTGTGTGTATCAGTGACGTCCTGGAATGTCACATGATCATGGCTCTTCTTCATGTCCCATATATGGATTATTTTTTGTGCATATAGCGCCCTCAGGCTATTGGTATGAATTGAAAACACTGCACATCTCAGTAAAAGCGCTCACAATGATTACATCGACGCATTTGGGTATAAATTCAATAAATATTATTCCTGTCTTTAGAAATATGACGTGAATCTATGAGAATATATCAATGTTTCTCCAAGTTTGCACATTTTTTAGCTAAAGCCCTGAAGGACGTTGTTTTGTGTATCGCTGTCATGACGACAGCACGGGAGTTTTTTATGAATGGAACAGGCTGACGCGCATAATTCATATTAAAGGTATCGACTCATTTTTTCATTTCATAACTCCTGACACAAATTAAGACATAACTGTCACTATAAGTTTCTCAGAATACAATAGTGGTCAAATACTGAAACTTGAGTATTATATCTTTTTAATGATGTATAGTTTGTCAAGGTATAACATTAAATCTGATAGTAACTTTGAACTATATAAATAAAAAAACGCTTCAGTGCGCCCACGCACTGGTGAAGCTTAACAGGTTAAAACTTGCATTTCTGAGAAAAAATTTAAATTGTGAGATATAATCTCACAATTGCAAGTAATAAAATATGCAATTACCTTTATTTTTTTGCTCCCATGGTGGAAACAAGCTCCCATATATATTAGGGGTGTGCAATATTGATAAAACTGTGATCTCTGGGATTTTGTTGATGACGATCATTAGAAGTGTTTCATATTCTTCACATTCTGTCAGTTCGCAGCATGGACAGAAATGAACTTTTTACTACGAGGCAATATTTGTCCCCTTGAACAGATTTTTTTTTAAATGAAAATATACTTAAATATTAAGGGCCCTATCTTACACCCGGCGCGATGCAGCGCCAAGCGCGACGCAAGTGTGTCTTGCCAGTTTCATCCTGACGCAGTTATCATTTTGCCACATTGTTTAAATAGCAAATGCATGATGTTCTGCTAGCGCACTTTTACCTCGCGCACGAGCAGATCAGTTTGCGCTCTGGAGACGGCTTCGGTCTTTCCACTATCAAATTCCGTCATGTAAATAGCGAATCCGCCATGGCGCGAGCGCAACTGGCATTTAAAGGGAATTGGAGATGAGACTCTGATTGGTTTAACGCACATAAATGCCAAAACACACCCATTACTCATTAAGAGATTAGGGACAACCCATTTAGACCATGATGCGCCGGGAGCGCCGACCATTTTTACCGCCGGTAAACTTGCAAAAGTGGATTCGGACTTGCCCTAAGTGAACTTGCGCCGTGCACTTTAGACCATGCGCTTAGATCGTTAAAATAGGGCCCTAAATATATCAACCATAGGTTGGCATAGGTTCGAACTACTGAGTCATTTAGTCATTGAATCATTCATTTAACTGATTCATTCAGTAATGAAGCACTGATGTGATGCTCAGAGAAACAAAACAGGCATTTTTGTTGACAAAGCAAAATTATGCCTAAAATGTTAACTTATTGTTTACTGAACCATTTTATAACATCAAAATGACTTTAGCAATCATGTTATTCAGCTCGCACATCTTTAAACCAGTAATTCAGATGTTACCGTAGACATCCCTAGTTGGTATTATTAATAATGCATTTTGTTGTGATTTTGACCTTTGAGCGATACGTCCTGAAGGAAACCGAGAGGCAGAGAAGCAGTTCACTGACACACTTACTCAGACCCGTCATGAACTCGAACCCATCAGGTTTAATTAGAGGGTGTAAAACAGACAGAATTAGTCCAGACGCCCAGCCTGGCCTCGTCTCACACACACATCTCTGTTTCTCATTCAGTTGCTCTTCCTAATCAGCATATAGCTGAATGATGCTGTTAGTTCTTCAATAATAATAATAATAATAGATTCATGTAGCAGGACGCAGTTTGTGAAGGTTAATTAGACTTTATTTCCTCCTGTTCTCTCATCATTACTGGCAATGAAGTGAAGGTTAAGCTTCCTACCTAGACAGCACCTGATGCTGCCTTC
>NC_137137.1:1635000-1662500 GCF_949319135.1 Squalius cephalus
CAGCGCTCGCTATGTTTAGAGTCTCCAGCCGCTCTCTTCCCTCTGAATGTTCCAAATCCCCAAATCAACATTCTTTCTTCTGACTTTCATTGCATGGGCAAAAACAGCTGAAACGTTCTGTAAAATATCGTGGAGATGAAAGTCATGCAGGTTTGTAACAACTCTGAGGCTGAATTTAATTTTTGTGTGAACAATCTCTTTAATCATCGCTGTCTTCATCTCTGAACTGACGCCCACTTGACCTGACCTACAGAACCCTTTCCAGACTCGTTTCATTTCTGCCAGAAGTAGGCCAAGAGGAAAGTGACGTGGGACGTGATGAAAACGGCACCAGTATCATCTCGTTCTGCATTTATCTGCAGAATGATGGCCAGATAGTGCAGAGATGAGGGGGAACTGAGCACATCATTTGCACTGGGGAATTACGGGGCTTTGTAAATTGCTTAGACGAATCTCTGGGTGTGTGACAAGAACAAAAAAAGATAACGTACTTACAGGCAGGATGATTTTATAATCTTTGATTGAAGAAACGTGGGCGAATGTCAGCTCCTATTTCACCTCAAAATCAAAAGAATACAAATAATTTGCCTATTTTTGGGACAATGCATTGTGACATTATTTTCTTTTTAACTTTTAATATTATTGTGGGTGAAATATGACAGAGCTTTGTTTCTTCAGCATCAAATCATCATATTAGAATGATTTGTGAAGGATCATGTGACACTGAAGACTGGAGTAATGATGCTGAAAATTCAGCTTTGATCACAGGATATAAATTACACTTTACTATATATTCACATAGAAAACAGATGATTTACGGTGCAATAATATATCAGATTTAAATCACAGGAATAAATTACAATTTACAGTATATTCACATAAAAAACAGCTGATTTATGGTGCAATAATATATCAGATTTAAATCACAGGAATAAATTACAATTTACAGTATATTCACATAAAAAACAGCTGATTTACAGTGCAATAATATATCAGATTTAAATCACAGGAATAAATTACAATTTACAGTTTATTCACATAGAAACCGCTATTTTGAATACTAATAATATTTCAGAATTTTACTGTATTTTTGATGAAATAAACGCAGCTCCGGCGAGCAGAAGGGTTCACATGGAGTCCCAGGCATTATTCAGTTCATATCCATGACCTTGCAGCTTCTCAGGGGGTCTGACCTCCAGCTCTGAGTCGATTCTTCATTTAGATGCTCCTGAACACTGTGTTCAGACATCATAGGGTCATAGTTCACAGGTGTCAAATCCTAATTGAGAAGACTGGATTCATTCCTCCGTAACACAGCAGCTGCTCGTGAGTCTGTGTGAATCTATAGGAGCAGTTCTTCGGGACAGTCAATCATGCGCTGGATATTTTGGCTGTGCTAATCCTGACGAAACTGTAAAGTTTTAGGCTGTAAATCTCCTGGTTAAATTGTTTTGTCTCGTGTGAAAGGTGGAAATGTCCTTGAGTCTCGTGTTTTCTCTATCAGTCGGCCAGCTCACCTGTGGACGGTCACTTATCTAAATTGTCTCAGACTGCTATTGATTTTGATTCTTGTATGTGTCAGGATTAACCCTGCTCAGAAGAGAGACGTCCAGCGTTAGATTATCTTGAGTAGACACACGTTCCACTGCCGTCACACGGTTCTTCATCTCTGAACATTTGGGTTATAGTTGCTTTCACACAAAACTCTGAATAACGTGTTATAACATTTACTATGTTAAATGAATTTTAAAATATATTCAAATAGAAAATAATACGATTTCATTATAAATTCAAATCTGAATAATAATGCTCAATATTACAATTTTTTTACTGTGAACAGAATGTGGGCGTGTCTGTGGGCGTGTCAGTCAACATAATGTGGGTGTGTCAGTAAACAGAATGTGGGCGTGTCAGTAAACAGAATGTGGGCTATCAGTGGGCATGTCAGTGAACAGACTGTGGGCGTGTCTGTGGGTGTGTCAGGGAACAGAATGTGGGCGTGTCTGTGGGCATGTTAGTGAACAGAATGTGGGCGTGTCTGTGGGCGTGTCAGTGATCAGAATGTGGGTGTGTCAGTGAACAGAATGTGGGCGTGTCAGTGAACAGAATGTGGGCATGTGTGTGGGCATGTCAGTGAACAGAATGTGGGTGTGTCAGTGAACATAATGTGGGCGTGTCAGTGAACAGAATGTGGGCCATCAGTGGGCGTGTCAGTGAACAGACTGTGGGCGTGTCTGTGGGTGTGTCAGGGAACAGAATGTGGGCGTGTCTGTGGGCATGTTAGTGAACAGAATGTGGGTGTGTCAGTGAACAGAATGTGGGCGTGTCTGTGGGCGTGTCAGTGAACATAATGTGGGCGTGTCAGTGAACATAATGTGGGCGTGTCTGTGGGCGTGTCAGTGAACATAATGTGGGCGTGTCAGTGAACAGACTGTGGGCGTGTCTGTGGGCATGTTAGTGAACAGAATGTGGGCGTGTCAGTGAACAGAATGTGTGCGTGTCTGTGGGCGTGTCAGTGAACAGAATGTGGGCGTGTGTGTGGGCATGTCAGTGAACAGAATGTGGGCGTGTCAGTGAACATAATGTGGGCGTGTCAGTGGGTGTGTCAGTGAACATAATGTGGGCGTGTCAGTGAACAGAATGTAGGCGTGTCTGTGGGTGTGTCATCTGAGGCTGAGACTAGTATTAGATTAACTAACTCATGATGAGTATCGTTTGAGAGTCCATCTGCTTTTGCTGGAAGTGTGAAGAGCAGCAGTTCTGTGACGTAAAGGGTTTAGTTCAAAAGCGATGTTAATAACACCCTTGATTAGAGAGGTTTGTAATAAGCACTCATATGTTTCTATATTGGGTGCAATGCGATGCTTTGCCTTTGAGAGATGTTATTACTGTAAGAGTCCTGTTACACATGTTGCACTTTGCTCTCTGTTTGATGCGTCTCACCCGAGCGGGAACCTTCCAGTCTCTCCCGTGAAGGGAGTCAATCCCATATATCCCCCATGTTAAAATACCCAACCTTACAGCAGGAAAAAACATGTTTACAGCCTGGTACAAAAATTGGTTTTGGTCTATATAGCTAATTTTGCCGGTGAGGGTGTTGAATTATTTTATAACTATAACTTTAAATTATATCAAGCCTTAAAGTTCTGCATAATTAAGGGCGTGGCCACTTGAGTGACAGGTGGATTGCCGCTGATGTCACAACTAGCCGTTTGTCTGCTGTTAGCGTCACGTCACCTCAGCTAATCCCAGCTGCTAAACTTAGCATCTCTGCCGTGTTTGTGCTTTTTTCGGGATTATTTCATACAATTTAATACCTTCGCCCGCGCCGTTGGATTCCGTCGTTGTCGAGTATCAAGAGAACAACCAGCGCTGGGTTTAAGTTGTTTTAAGTTACTGCATAATACATTTTTAGCTAGCAGAATAATACAGCAACACGACACACAGTCTCACTTTTAGCTATGTCTCTATTATAGTATTTTGAAGGGCAAAAACATGAACTTTACTGGCTCTATTGAACTCTGTTGGCTTTACATCATCGAGTCAGCTGTCACTTTAGCGCGGGGCCCTGTGCGGTCGCACACTTGGCACATGCCGGTAGCTTTAGCATTAGCATTTGCTCCTCAGCCTGAGCGAACTCGATCACGTCGAGCTAGGCGGGCGTGGTTTCAGCACCAGGCACCTTAGCTCCACCCATGTCCCGCCTCTTTGGCTATTTTCATTTATCCGGGAGTGACGCGCGGCCAAGATGGCGACGGCCGGCTCCGCCCACTTTAGGCTTCAAAAACGCTCTTCAGAACTACGTCTACGGGTGTCTACGGGTGACGTCACGCACACTACGAACATATTATTTTAAAGTCTATGGTCTCACCTCACGATCAGATCGCGTCATTCTGTGTGTGTGTGTGTGTGTGTTTTCCCAGATTGAGTTTTGTGTTTGCGCTCTCTGAGAGACATCTATTACACACATCATCCAGATCATCCACAGGCATTTTGGCCTCGTAGCAAAAACCCTGAAGCCTCATTAGAGCCGAATGTGGCTGCGGTCCAGTCGTGAAGAGTGAGAGAACAGCGTGAGTGTGTGTGTGTGCGAGAGAGAGAAGAGTTGTGAAGAGCGAGAGACCCTCCATCAGGCTCCAGGAACAGCTTGAGTGTGTGTGTGTGTGTGTGTGTGTGTGTGTGTGTGAGACCCTCCATCACGCTCCAGGAACAGTGTGTGTTCGTCTAACCGGCTCGAGGACGACAGGAATGTCCTGAAGCACAAACGCTCTCCGGGACATCAGAGTTTCTTCTTCCTGAGGAAATGACTGACACTTTTGTTTGAGGCCGTTGTGAAAGTGTTGATATCATAATAACACACTCTCACCGTGACGTGATTCTGGCTGTAGAGAATATGCAAACGATTGCCTTTATAAGTAACTAGCTTTCAACGGTGAGAGGAAGTGACATCAGCGGTTTGATTGACATCAGAGAGAGAGAGAGAGAGAGAGAGAGAGAGAGAGAGAGAGAGAGAGAGAGAGAGAGAGAGAGAGGACATCTATTTGTGCCTGTTCTTTCTCTTTTTCTAGATGATCATCTTAATTTACCTTTTACTCAGAAGCCAATTTCCTTGGAAGAGTCCTTGGAAATTATGATTGCTTACGTGTGCTGGTTTGTGTGTGTGTTTGTTTGTGTGTGTGTGTGTGTTCGTGTGTGTGTGTGTGTGTGTGTGTGTGTGTGTGTGTGTGTGTGAGTGAGTGAGTGAGTGTGAGTGTGTGTGTGTGTGTGTGTGTGTGTGTGTGTGTGTGTGAGAGTCTCTGTGTGTGTGTTTGTGTGTGTTTGTTTGTGTGTGTGTGTTCGTGTGTGTGTGTGTGTGTGTGTGTGTGTGTGTGTGTGTGTGTGTGTGTGTGTGTGTGTGTGTGTGAGTGAGTGAGTGAGTGTGAGTGTGTGTGTGTGTGTGTGTGTGTGTGTGAGAGAGTCTCTGTGTGTGTGTTTGTGTGTGTTTGTTTGTGTGTGTGTGTTCGTGTGTGTGTGTGTGTGTGTGTGTGTGTGTGTGTGTGTGTGTGTGTGTGTGTGAGAGAGAGAGTGTCACTCAGCAGTGACAGCAGGAATCAGCTGGAATTAAATGAAAATACAAGAACAAACACAAGCATATCCCAACATGTGTTCAGTTTACACATGAGCTTTTCTGCTTTTACACGGTTGCATTCAATAAAATGATTCACATATGGTGGATGTTTTGCTTTGTGATTCTCAGCGGAGCAAACAAATTCCAGCTGAATCTTTATAGATATTTATATTAGTTATGTTATTGGGTATGATCCATATATATATGCTTAGAAGCTGTAATGCTCCCTTCATATGCTGTCAGAATGATTGTGAAGGATTTATGAAATGAGTGCATGTGAAGACCACCGAAGTGTTTGATTAAAGACTCATGGTGAAATCATAATTACGTTTTAATTGTGAATGTTGACGGAACAGCTTAATATTGTACATATGTTGAGTTCTATTGATGAAGAACAGTGATGGAGCTGCTTTATGAGACTTGTGTGACAAAACTACATTTCCCATAATCCTTTGCGGCAAAACTACAAATTCACAGATAATTAATTAATTACACACATAAAGTGTGTTATTCCTACATTTTATGCTCTAGCACTTCATTAGGATGTTAAAAAGATTGAAAGAAATATAGAATTTCTCATCACGCCCTTTTATTCCCATAAGGATCTGAAGGCAACATAGACCATGTCCCACTTCTCTGAATGTGTTTGTCAGGTGACACAAGAGTTGATTGTTAGCTTTAAGAAATCTTAATAAAAGGAAATATTCACTTTTTTACTTTTATATTACATTATGCAAATCCTCGTCCTAGAAAACCGTGTCCTTCTATTGGACAGGGAAACAAATGTAAGAAATTCAGATGTTTTCTCATAGTTCTCAGTTCAGCTTATCCCAGTGAATGCCGTGCCTGCGGGAGGATAATACATATATTTGATAAACATATTAATAAAGACGGAGAGCGGTTTACACTGGCGTCATCCGTTTGTCTTCTTTAGAAAATAAACCTGCGCTCGGAGCCGGAGGTGTGTGTGTGTTTTCATGAGCGATGAATCTGCAGTAAATGTGCAGCTCTGCGGGGATCTGAACTCGCTCTGACCTTGATGAAACGACACATCAGAAGAACGTTAAGCCAGACCCTCCTCGTCCGCCGGATAAACTCGTTACTGACGATTCATAATTACAGATGTTTGCTTGCAGCCGTTCTGAGCAACATGTGCGCTGCTTATGAACTCTGATGCATCAGTGTGTGTGTGTGTGTGTGTGTGTGTGTGTGTGTGTGCGAGAGCAAGACATTAACCTCGTTAACTAACCATCTTAAAGGGATTGTTCACCCAAAACTGAAAATTAAGCCCATGATTTACTCACTCTCAAGTCATCCTAGGTGTTTATGACATTCTTCTGTCAGACGAATACAATCAGAGTTATATTAATAAATGTCCTGGCTCTTCCAAGCTTTATAATGGCAGTGAATGGCTGTTTCTGTTTTGAAGTCCATAAAAGTGCATCTATTCATGATAAAAGTGCATCTATCCATCATAAAAGTGCATCTACCCATGATAAAAGTGCATCTGTCCATGATAAAAGTGCATCTATCCATCATAAAAGTGCATCTATCCATCATAAAAGTGCATCTGTCCATCATAAAAGTGCATCTATCCATCATAAAAGTGCATCTGTCCATCATAAAAGTGCATCTATCCATCATAAAAGTGCATCTATCATCATAAAAGTGCATCTGTCCCTCATAAAAGTGCATCTATCCATCATATAAGTGCATCTGTCCATCATAAAAGTGCATCTATCCATGATAAAAGTGCATCTATCCATCATAAAAGTGCATCTATCCATCATTAAAGTGCATCTGTCCATCAGATAGTTTGACATATCATGGATAGATGCACTTTAATGATGGACAGATGCACTTATATGATGGATAGATGCACTTTTATGATGGATAGATGCACTTTTATGATGGACAGATGCACTTTTATGATGGATAGATGCACTTTTATCATTGATAGATGCACTTTTATGATGGATAGATTAACTTTTATGATGAATAGATGCACTTTTATGATGGATAGATGCACTTTTATCATTGATAGATGCACTTTTATGATGGATAGATGCACTTTTGTGATGGATAGATGCGCTTTTATGATGGACAGATGCACTTTTATCATGGATAGATGCACTTTTATGATGGATAGATGCACTTTTATCATGGATAGATGCACTTTTATGATGGATAGATGCACTTTTATGATGGATAGATTAACTTTTATCAAGGATAGATGCACTTTTATCATGGGTAGATGTAGTTTTATCATGGATAGATGCACTTTTATCATGGATAGATGCACTTTTATCATGGATAGATGCACTTTTATGATGGATAGATGCATTTTTATTATGGATAGATGCACTTTTATTGACATTCACTGCCATTATAAAACTTGGAACAGCCAGGACATTTTTTAATATAACTCTGATTGTATTCGTCTGTAAGAAGAAGAATTTTTGGGTGAACTATCCCTATAATGATGGATAATGAGGTTGTTCTCGTCGGATCGGCCCTCGTGTTCTCGCCACGACCCAAACTCCCAGCGGAAAACGAGCTTCCAGATGCGGACACATATGGGACGCCACAAACATTAAAACCGCATCCCAATCTGCATTCTTTTACTGCGCACTAAAGTGTGTGCTTGTGATGGGAAACTGCACACTTCAGCATAATTAATAAGACACTTTGCCAGTTTTGGGACATAATGTTATTTTGTAAAAGTTCATCTTCCACAGTTTCGAGCATTTTTCAGATGTTTGCACACACAAATATCAATTATAAATGCAAAATTACTGGGGGGAAATCTGGCGTACATTCGTACATATATATCATTATTTATAATATAATATACTGTATATAGTGCATATAATTTGGGGCACATTGATCCAATATGACATTTTTACACACACACAATCAATTTTAAATGCAAAATAACTGGAAAAATACATCTGACACAAATAGTATGGCAATCATATATACACACATTATGTATTATATAGTATATATGTATATATAAAATATTTAGGGCTGTCAAAAGATTAATCGCGATTAATCGCATCCAAAATAAAAGTTTGTGTTTACATAATATATGTGTGTGTACTGTGTATAATTATTTTGTATATATAAATACACACACATGCATGTATATATTTAAGAAATATTTGCATACATATACTGTATATATTTATACATAATTTATATTATATATAAATATATTTTTATATATATAAATGACACATTTTTCTTAAATATATACAAGCATGTGTGTGTATTTATATATACAAATTTAATTATACACAGTACACACACATATATATTATTTAAACACAAACTTTTATTTTGGATGCGATTAATCGTGATTAATCTTTTGACAGCCCTAAATATTTTATATAGTATATAGAGTATATAAAGTATATATTTACAGTATTGTGCATATGTAATTTTATTAAAATAGCTGAAAAATAAATGTTGCACGCAGAAATATTACAGTATGTCAATCATACATCTATAAAATTATATATAGTATAATATTGTGCATATATATACTTTGGGACACATTAATCCTAATCTTGCACACCGTACAGTGGGAATACAAGGCAACAGGGAGTCGGGTCTGAGTTTCTTCTCTTCTGTTTCTCGTGGCGTCTCGGTTACTTCACAACCGTCTCGATTCATGCGTGTGTCTTTTCTAAACCAGATTCGCCTCACGGGGATTGAAGAGGTTTGCAAAAGCAGACAGAGGAAGTAAAACATGTGTACAACATATGTTGACTGGTCTTATAGCCAGAAGCAGGTGAGGTGGTCCATCAACAGAACTTCCCTTCGCATTTAAAGCACTGATGGAAATGCGTGTGTTGTTTCCATCTCGGCTCAGATGAGAACTCTATACGCCACATGCTAACGTCCTGAATGCCGTCCTGCTCCACTGGAAAAGCACTCGCGATCAGGCCTCTACGGTTACAGATATTACCTGTGCATTAGGATTTATGGAAGGCAGCTGTTGCTCATATTCAGCAGGGCTTGTGGAACAGGAGCAGGTGAAGATCTGTGTTACACACACACACACACACACACACACGTGATGATATAAAGACAGGCTGCTGACGCTTTCTGTCATGGCTAACGCAGGTTTGCACGGGGAAAAGGGTCGCGGTGGACTTCCCAATTCCTAGCGGTCCTTTGGGAATAAAGGGAACGGGTTGAGAACGCATTTAGTCTGATGATGATCCAATGAAAAACTGAGGAACTAAATTCCTGATCTCAATCCTGATGGCGGGTATTGTTCATGGAGAGATATTATGATGAGACACTTTCATGATTTTATATATGTGTGTGTGTGTGTGTGTGTGTGTGTGATGGATAGGTTTAGGGGTAGGGTTAGTGTGTGTGCATGTGTGTGTGTGTGTGTGATGGGTAGGTTTGGGGTAGGGTTAGTGTGTGTGTGTGTGTGTGTGTGTGTGTGTGTGTGTGTGTGTGTGTGTGTGTGTGTGTGTGTGTGTGTGTGTGTGTGTGTGCGTGTGTGTGTGTGTGTGTGTGTGTGATGGGTAGGTTTAGGGGTAGGGTTAGTGTGTGTGCATGTGTGTGTGTGTGTGTGATGGGTAGGTTTGGGGTAGGGTTAGTGTGTGTGTGTGTGTGTGTGTGTGTGTGTGTGTGTGTGTGTGTGTGTGTGTGTGTGTGTGCGTGTGTGTGTGTGTGTGTGTGTGTGATGGGTAGGTTTAGGGGTTGGGTTTGTGTGTGTGTGTGTGTGAGAGAGAGAGATAGTGTGTGTGTGTGTGTGTGTGTGTGTGTGTGTGTGTGTGTGTGTGTGTGTGTGTGTGTGTGTGTGTGTGTGTGTGTGCGTTTGTGCGTGTATGTGTGCGTTTGTGCGTGTATGTGTCTGTGTGTGTGTGTGCGCGCACGTGTGTGTATGCGTGCATGTGTGTGTGTGTGAGCGTGTGTGTGTGCGCGTGCACGTGTGTCCGTGCATGCGTATGTGTGTGTGAGTGTGTGAGCGTGTGTGAGTGTGTGTGTGTGTGTGTGTGTGTGTGTGTGTGTGTGTGTGTGTGTGTGTGTGTGAGCGTGTGTGTCTGTGTGTGCGTCCGTGCGTATGTGAGTGTGTGAGCTTGTGTGAGTGTGTGTGTGAGTGAGCGTGTGTGTGTGCGTCCATGCGTATGTGAGTGTGTGAGCGTGTGTGTGTGTGTTCTCTCAGAAAGCTGTTAAGCGTGGGCAATCACACCTGCAGGTCTTATCAGAAAGAATCTCTATTCTCTCCATCTCTCGGGTAATGATCAGCCGTCAGACGGGTCTTCATTGAGTGTGTGTGTGTGTGTATGTGTGTGTGAGCCGATTTCACTGAGCTGTGTAATTGTCAGGGAAATAGACCAATCAAGAGGCCGTATGGAAGGCCACGTCTCTCCCGAGCAGAACGCGGAGTCAGAGAGAGAGAGCTGAGCCGGCCAGAGCCGCTGCTGGGTTTATAATCAGCTTGTAATAAATGTTCTAAAGTTGGTTGATCCTCGTCTCTGATTACAGAGCGGCCTTTCCACCTCAAACTCTCTCTTAAACAGCTGGAGCCGAACAAACACGTGTAATTATCTTAATTTGACAATTAGCCTGCCCTCCATTCCCAGCTTTTAATTACTCCCTTTCATATTAGTGGAGCATCAAGGACTTTCCCTGTGTTTTTGAGCTGGTGTTTTCCAGCAGAGGTCGTGGAGGTCGAGCGTCGTCTGCGAAACTTCCCTGCCACACAATGGGAAAATAACCCAGACAAACATATTAAAGGAATGTTCTGGGATCAATACAAGTTACAGCATCTGTGACATCTGGTCCATTACAGCAGAAAAGCATTTCCACTTTGTAAAAACAAACAAAAATTGCATTTCCAGTAATGCACTTACTGTGGAAGTCAATGGGGTTTGACATTTCACCGGGATACAAACTGTTTTAAAAGTATAGACATGATTTAACCTGATAAAATCACCTAGAAGCATTGCCAGTTTAAACTTTACAGTACATAATGAGTGCTTTAATAAAAATACTAAATTTCTGCTTTAAATCCATTTCTCGCCCCATAGACTTCAATACAAGTGCATTTACTGTAAATGTGATTCATGCTTGTTGCAGAATTAGACACACTGTTTGTGCCTGACTGTGTTTCTTTTGAACGACAGCAATAGAATTGAATTTAAAATAGATTTTGTAAAGTCCCGCTATTGCCGAGGGGTTCCTGGAAATCGGAAAATTAATGTGGAGACGATGCGATATCAATAACAAATATAAACAGATTAAAACCTCTCTAGACCTTACAGGGACATTCCTAATATGAATAATGTTCAGAATCCTGGGGCTTCAAAAGAAATATTGCAACTCTATTTTCTCTCCTCCGGGAAAAAAAAGTAATATTCGTTTTCAACAATACATTTTTTTATTTCTGCAGTTCTTGGCATAATATCTATAATAGAGCATCTAGCGAATATTTGTTTTGTAACCAATCGCACGGAGCTCGAGATGAGAGAAAGAGCTTGTGGTATTCATTTGTGTGTGTATTGAAATATTATTTGTAAAATTTCAAAAGACCACAATCTCCTTCAGTTCAGTCTGAAGTATGTCTGTGAAATTATATTTTATGGATAAGAGCAGATATATAATACATCTCTGTTGCATGCAAAACGATAATATGTACTGAATTATGTACTGAATTTGTTTATTTATTTAAACTATGGCAGTGAACATTTACCATGGTATTTATGTAACATGGTAAACGTTGTAATAATATGCATTTTTATGCTATCATACACATTAGTTTAATGATCTTTGAAATGCATAAACGGAATTATACATTAATCACTTTTCAGCCTTGACATATAAAATGTAAATATTCGAGCAAAATAAAGATAAGAGTAGATACTCTATCCTCATAGTAAATCTCTGTTGCATTTTCCCCTGAATGCAAAAAGATAATATTATGGTACTGAATGATTATTCATTCAGTACCGCAATATTAAAAAATGCATTTACAGTAATGCATTTTATTTAAAGGAATGCATTACAGTAACAGCATAATCTGAAAAAAAAAAAAAAAATTTGCTGAAAAAAAATCAAAAACAATTATGATTCACATTTACAGCAATGTACTTATAATTGTGTTAGAAATTCAGGAGGATTTAAAGCAGAAATGTGCAGTTTGCATTTTTTCAGAGCATTAATGCTATAAATATATATATATATATACACACACACACACCATGGTTTTTACATTGTGCATAAAAAAAAGCATGGCTTGCATACACTTAAGTTTTATGATCTTTTAAATGCATTGAAGCAGTTATTCATTAATCACTTTTCAGCCTTTAATATTAATTTCTTGCCATATATTTATTCTAGTTGAAATGAAAGATAACTCCGTTGCTGAGCGATGCGATGTTTGACGCTGCGAGACACTCGTTGTTCGGTGTGTCGTGTTGAGAAACTGCGGTGTGTGTTAATGTACACCTCCAGATCGTCTCAGAACATTAGCAGCTCCTGCAGGGCGAGAGAGGGGATGCTAATGAAGCGTGCTTTAATCCAGAACAGGATTATTAACTTTGTTAATTGAGTTGACGGAATGCATGGACGCAGACTGAAACGAGGAGATGCATCCCAGTGTTTTCTGCGTGCGCTGGGAACATCGGTTTTGTTGTTGAACAGATTTGGCCTTGACCGCTGCAAGAAGCACACGAGAGACTTCAGAGAACACATGAATGTCCACAGCATCGGCATTCACTGCATGCTTTTAGCTCTGATTTAAAGGGAAAGATAGAATAGTTTCAGGAGGACAAATTCAAGCATGGAGAATTTCAATTAAACGTTTCCACAGGACATTTCTCAAACTGATCCTCTGAAAAGTGTCTGTATGAACAAAGTTTTTAATCATTCGTTCAAAGTTTAGAATATAAAGTCGAGTGTATTTACAGGTGATGCGCGAACGCAAGGGGTCAGCGACCCGAAGATAGAAATAGTGTCACTTTGACAAACATTGGTTTAGAGTCAGTCAGAGGTCATTATCTTTAACGCTACCGTTGTTGATTTTCACATACTTCGCCATGTTTGAGAACCAAATAAGGGCACATGTTGTGCATTTCAACAGTGAGATGACGCCAGATTTGCTTGTCATCCGTAAACACATCATGCTTTTGGACATGTTAGTCTCTTTCGTGATTAATGAGATCATATCTTGTGTTGCACACTGGAGTTGTTTCATAACATTTGGCATAGACGTCACAGAAGAGTTTAGAAGCACATCTCAGAAAAATGCATCGTTTACACTTTGCTTTAAGGTGACGTAGTTACATATTTATTCCTTTAATAAGTACTAAGTAATATTGATAACTACATTTACTTACTATAGAGTTATGGTTAGGGTTAGGGTAATTATACATAATTTACTGTTATTACTACATGTAGTAACATGTAACTACGTTCATTCATCTAATCTCAACCCAAGGTTATTTTTGTTAACTAAAACTAAAAGCATTTTCATTAGTTGAGACAAAATAAACGTTAACTGAAATAAAATAATATATACAAAATTTGAAGTACTAAAATAAAACTAAAAACAGTTTTAAACCACAAAAAAACAGAAATAAAATCAAATAAAATATTAGAAAAATTACAATTATTTTATTTCAGCTCATTTTCATTTATTTTAACTTGAATTAGCCCTACTAAAATAATTTAAACTAAGTAACCTAATACTAATAAATAATAATTATTATTTTTAACATATTTTACATATGCAGCAGAAACAAAATAAATGCAATCTTAAATAAAATATAAAAAATGCCAAAGTAACATTTGTCATTTTCATTGAGTTAAATTTGAAATACTATAACTAAAACTAATAAATTCTATAGATATATATTTTTGTAAAAACACTAATGAACTATTGAACAAAAACACACAATAAAATCACTAAAACTTAACTAAAAGCTAAACCAGAAAATATTAAATGACAATCTAATTCAAAATATCAACAGAAACTATAATAGTAGTATAATAATACTAAAATAACCACTCTGAGCAATTTATGAGCACAATCTCATCTAAACTCCAATCATTTCAACACAAATAATCCATGCATCAGTCCTGACGCCCAATTGAGTTAAGTCTGTGTTTGTGTTGTTAATGTGTGATGTGTTTTTAAGCATTATTAATGTGAATGTATCTATGTCACCAGTGTCAAAGAGAAATGTCCACTCAGTGACAAACAGAATGGACAATAAAGTTCAACTCAACTCATCGCTGTGAAAGAAAAAGCGAATATTTCTCGGAGGAGTGTGTAATTTGTGGGTGGGACGGGTTTTAAAACATCTTGCGGCACAGATGTTCCAATACAAATAAATAAAACATCTCTAGTTAACTACACTGTAAAAAAAATGATATGATCATTAAGTTATGACAACATGTTTTTACATTGCTTTAACTAATCAACTTTTCAACTTTTTTAAAGTTAACACAAGATTCAACTCATTTCTTTTAAGTGATTTCAATCAATGTCATTTAAGTTGAAATGACTTAAACATCAAAGTTAATTGCACTTAAAAATTTAAGGCAGCAACTTTTTGGCGTTTGATGAGGAAAAACCCGATACGAGTGCGGATTAGAACCCGGAGCCTCAGACACCGCAAAAGTCCCACCACTTGACCATGAAAGTACACAAGCAAAACTTTGCGGATCTATGGATTTATTCACGTCAAAATTCTCGGCATTAACAATATTAATATTAGTAGCTCTCATTTAACAACAGATTAAACCCATTATTTAAATTGGATGGACATCGTAATGTTATTTTTTCCCTGAATATTGTTATTGTACATGTATCTGACACACACACACACACACACACACACACCTGTCCCACCCACTTTTTACAACACAGTTCCGCCACTGGTTCTAACTCGTTTGTCTGTGTGTGTCCTGCAGGTTTCAGCGTGGAGACTATCACATCGACGTGTGTATAAACGACTACCTGGACGTGTACTGTCCACACTACGAAGACTCGATCCCCGAGGAGCGAGCCGAGCGCTACGTGCTCTACATGGTGAACTACGACGGCTACAGCACGTGCGACCACACCGCCAAGGGCTTCAAGCGCTGGGAGTGCAACCGGCCTCACTCGCCCAACGGCCCGCTCAAGTTCTCCGAGAAGTTCCAGCTCTTCACGCCGTTCTCGCTGGGCTTCGAGTTCAGGCCGGGCCGCGAGTATTACTACATATGTGAGTGAGACGCACCACACGACTGAACACGATAGGCTGCTTTATAATCTCAAATCTGGCAAAAACGACCTTTAACATTAATAGGTTTCACACATTACACTGTAAAAAAAATGTACACATTAAATTTACGGAAAAAAACTGGTTACCAGAAATTTCCTGTAAAAAATACAGTAGCAACATTTCAGGTTGTACAGACTTAACTTAAAATTTACAGTAATAAACCGTATTTAATTATCTGATATAATGTTAATATACCGACCTATTCAAGTATTAATATCTGTTTTGTACCATTATAATACACTGACAACCACCAATCACAGGGGTGATGAGAGTCACAAGCTCATCACAAATAGTTCTTTCACAAGAAAGTTAATAATAACATATAGAAGCTGCACAGTGTCATTCACACCATCATGGTAACACACATGACATTTTAAAAATACAATAAACAACATTAAATGTAACATAAAACCCTAATGTACATAACTGATTAGAAAAAACTAAGAAAACTATGACGAAACATAGTTATTTCAACAAAAATACATGTAATGTGAAGTGTCACGCAGGGAATTGTGAGAATGTCAATTTACGTTTTTTTCCACTGTAAATTATACAATGACTTGTTTGTTTTTACTTGCAAAAACTGTAAATTAAACGGTATGTTACAGTAAAATTACATTAAATGTACCATTAGATCACAGTTATTTACCGTATATAGTAAGAAAACTTTCTGTTAACCAATTAACAGTTTTTCACTGTAGCATTTTTACAGTCTTTTACTGTTAAAATCACAATCATTTTTTACAGTGTACAACAACAAAAAACATGAGAACATATGATTTTTAAAATCATTTTATGTAATGGCTGCACTCCAAAACAAAATTATGTTTACATATGTCTTGTTTTCCAGCAAAAATATATAAACATTCATAAATCAAGGTACATTTACCGGGGAAACACAATGACCTCTTGAGATTTTAAGTCTTGTTCAACCTTCTGGTTGGATTTTGGTGGATTTTTTTCCACATAGCAGCAAAATCGACTTAAAATACTTTTTTTGTCGTACATATAAGTGTTAAAGGAGAAGTTCACTTTTAAAATGAAAATTCTGTCATCATATACTCACCCTCATGTTGTTTCAAAGCTGTATGAATTTCTTTCTTATGCTGAACAGAAAGGAAGATATTTAGAAGAATATCAGTAACCAGACAGTTTTTGGGTCCCAATGACTTCCATAGTATATTTTTTTCCTACTATGGAAGTCATTGGGACCCAAAAACTGTCTGGTTACTGATATTCTTCTAAATATCTTCCTTTCTGTTCAGCATAAGAAAGAAATTCATACAGCTTTGAAACAACATGAGTGTGAGTATATGATGACAGAATTTTCATTTTAAAAGTGAACTTCTCCTTTAAGTGTTATACTGTAATTGTAACCTTAACAAAACTGTCAACTTTGATTTGAGTACGCCCACAATAACAACAAAACTCGATAAACAAAGCATAAACTTAATCAGATTCATCTGCTGGAAAATTATCTAAATGAAGTGAGAAGAACAAAGATCTGCCAATGGAGTCAGAAAAATTATCTCATTTTCACTTTGAATTAAGATTATTTTTCTGACTCCATTGGCAGATATTTGTACACGATTGGCTGCTTTGTAATAAATCCTGCTGTCATGAGGTTATGTTTAAGTACAGAGAATAACAGCTTGGATTTCTGTAGTTTTAACTAGAAAAGGAAGGTTGTCTTTGTCTTGTTTTATTTATATAGCACTGCTAAAAATAACCGAAGTGCTTTACATAAAAAGAAAAAAGATAAAACATACATATTAACAAATCTAACATCACATACACCAGACTGAATGTTGGTCTAAATGTTGGCTCTGTCTGAATGTATTATGTTTGTTGCTGGTCAATTTGACTCGAATTGATTTTTGAGTTGTCAGAAATACTTGTTAACCTATAATCTTTTTTCTTCATAACTTCATAACTGAAATTCGCATTTCGGATGATGGAAATGCATGCAACTTTTCGACAATCTCATGTGTTGTGGTATGTGGGTACAAAGTTTATGATTATGATATTTTTGGTCCAATTTGGCCCATATATTTGAATGGTTAACCCTTGTATTTCACCCTTTATCCATTTAACCAGTGTATTAAGTTCAGATTCTAGGTATTATTTTTGTATTATATGGACCCTAACTGGATTGACTAAAAAAAAAAAAATAGTAACAAAATGTATAATAGTATATTATTGATAGTAAAATAACCTCTCTGAGTGTTTATGAGCAGGAAATGATTTTGTATCTTTAAGTACAGAGAATAACAGCTTGGAATTTTGTAGTTTTAACTAGAAAAGGAAATGTTGCCTTGTCTTAATGTATTATGTTTGTTGCTGGTCAGTTTCACCTGAATTGATTTTTGAGTTGGCAGATATACGAGTTAACCTATAATTGTTTCTTGATATATTGTGACCTTTTCACCTTTTCGCAAATGCATGTAAAGTTTCTACACTCATGTGTTGTGGAATGTGGGTGTAAAATTTATGATTATGATATTTGTGGTTCAATTTGCCCCACATATTTCATGGTTAACCAGCTTGGCGTTTAGTAGTTTTAACTAGAAAAGGAAAGTGAAAATTTCGCTTTGTCTGAAACTATCATGTTGCGGGTCGTTTTGACCCGAATCGATTTTTGAGCTGTCAAATACTGATGATTAATCTATTATTTTGTTTTCTTGATATTTCGTGACTTTTTCTTATTGCGGATCATGAACATTCATGCAAAGTTTATACACTCTGACGTGTTGTGGAATGTGCATATAGAATTTATTTTGGGAAATATGATGTTTGCGGGTCAATTTGGCCCACAACATTTTCATAATTGATGAACTTTGCAACATTGACACAGTTATTGATCTGAACTGAATCAACATTGAACTGAATTGATCACATTCTGGGTATGATTGTTATGGTGCAGGTTCAATTTACAATAACTGGATTTGACCATTTTTACCAAAATATTTTACCAAAGAAATCTGGAGAAAAAAACAACCTTTAACATTAATAGTTTTCACACATTACAATAACAAAAGACACAAGAACATATGATTTTTAAAACTGTATTTAATGGCTATAATGCAAAACAAAATTATATTTTCTTCCTCAGTATTTTTGTCTTGTTTTCCAGCACAAATAAATAAACATTCATAAATCAAAGTACATTTACTTTTTTGTCATACAGACAAGTGATATACATCATTCGAAACATCATAAAGTCTACTTTTATTGGCAGACACTCACAATAACAACAAAACTCGATAAACTAAGCATCAATCTTCATCACATTCATCTGCTGAAAAATTATCAAAATGAAGTGAGTTTGTGCTTATAAGAAGAACAAAATATCTGCCAATGGAGTCAGAAAAATAGTCTCATTTTTACTTTGAATTAAGATTATTTTTCTGACTCCACTGGCAAATATTTTCACTTAACTTAGATTTTTCAGAAAACAAGACTAAAATCAAGATTAATTTACTTAAATAGCTAAATTACATAAGATATGCAATTTAAAACCATTTTTGCAGTGTATTTAAAAAAAAGTTTTTTTTTGGAAAATATTTGGAAATTCTTTACTTATTCTTTTTTTTTCCTTTTTTTTCTGAAAGTCAAACAGCAAAAGCAACACTAAGATACAAATGTACACCATCAACACATTGTAAATCTCTTCGGATAAAAGCATCTGCCAAATGCATAAATGTGCACACAAACACCCAGAGGTGAAATGCACCCTTTTTCTTTCTTTTTTTCAAACGTGGCTTCATGCAAGCTTTTAAAATGACAGTTTTAAAGTTTGTTATGAGGGTTCGTGGATCAGAGAGATGTTTGCTTTGTTCAAGCACACAATATGAGGTCATGCTAAACAGTAATAAGATGAAATACTCAGAGACCAGAAATACCTGTCAACCCAGGTGTGTTTCGCATCGAGTTTGATGTGTTAAGGCCTGCATGTTGTTCAATTTCAAGCAGTTTCAACAGCCCTAATATAACTTTATTTCCCCCACTGCATGTCAGTGACAAGGCCGTTTGTACATTATAAGAAAATGCAATATTTTCTCTTGTTGAGATTCATTTTCAAAGACAGCATAAAAAATCCAAGGAGGACAGAAATCAATATGAATCAATATTTTATTTTATTTTTTAGAGAAAGTGCAATTTGAGTGTTTCGCTGAAGGACAGCTGTCTACAAGGTGAGATGAAAATAAAGGCAAAGCTCATTAGTTTTCCCTCATAACGTTCCTGCGGGACCTTCACATCGTCACCGTGTCCCGAGGCCTTCTCACATCGAGAGCCGTCATTATGTGCTTGACTAGCCGGTGCTGCTGAGAACGTGAAAATCATAAAGCATATCGTTCTTCTCACGAGTCCATCATCCTCCCTCGGTCCAAAGCGAACATCTGTGAAATGCGTTTGCCCTCTCTGACTGATTGTGCGTCTCACTCCACGGATCCGTCTGTCCCGCGCTCCAGTCTTCACATCTTGCCAGCTTTTGTCTCTCTGGTGAACAGCGTAATTAATACACATCATGACAGTCATGTTGAGCGTAATTCCAAACAGAAAGTCAAAGCTGGAGTGTGAAGCGTCCCACTTTTAGTTGCCATATTTCACAATGACTTTTTTTATCAGACGCTATTATTATCTGTATTAAGAAAGGTGATTTCACAATGCCGGCAGTTAAAGATGTCAGCTTTCTCTGGCAGGAATATTTAAGCAAATGTTCAATTAAAACCTCCTTTCCAGTTCATCCATCAAGCTTTCATTTTGACTATAATGGAAACTGTCCAATTTCATTGTAATAGTGTTTTATATCAAGCTGACATCCACATTACTGTGCATTTAATAGTTATATTATTCAACAGATTGATTGTGCTTACATTCACTGAATGTTTAATTGGTCACTTTTTTACTTGACCTTTAAGGTCAGGGAAAAAAAGATTTTAAAACCTGCAGGTAGACGTAAAAAAGTATCTTTCTCCATTGATGGCCATTCAAAAATTAATTTTTAATTAATTATTTTATTTTATTTTATTTTATTTTATTTTATTTTATTTTATTTTATTTTATCTGGCTGCGTAAAAACCTCTTTCTCCATTGACAGCCATTAAAGAATTACATGTTGCAAGCAACATAGAATATAATATAGAATATAATATAATATTACAATTATAAATAATATTGCTAATATGTTGCCAGTGTTTGATTTATTTATTTATTATTACATTTTTTTAATTCATTTATTTTTTAGGCTCAAGGCTCATCGAATTTTGAAATTACTTTGATTGGTTTGGGACTAATAGCTAGTCAATAATGATGTCAAGACACATAGCGCTTTCAAAGCAGCTTCACAGTAATAAAACAGTAAAATAACAGTGAACTGTGTCATTATTCAGATCAATTCAGTTCAATGTTGATTCAGTTCAGTTCAATAACTGTGTCAATGTTGCAAAGTTGATGGACACACCAAGAGAAATGAATAACAAATACATTTCATGCAATAACAAAAAGTATAAAAACTAGTTCAATGAAATTAAGTTGGATTATTTTACCGTAGTTCTGTTTGCTGTGTATTTTTATGTCTATTAGAGTGTCGATCAATCACAGCTCACTAGTTTTGCCAATCTTGAATGTCTGTGTTCATGGACTGTTGTTGAGTGAATAATCGCACACGCTCTTCAGAAAAGAGAAGATCATTATGGTTCAGGTTCAGTGTCATTCCCGAAGCTTTCAGATGGTGCTTTTCCGTCTCTGGAGATGGTGACATTTCTCTGAATCAGTCGTAAAGGTGCTGCTGATAACGGCTCGGAAGAAATGTTATCGTCTCTCTGTGATTACGGCCATTTCTCTCAAACAGTGACTGACATTATCACATCAGACGTCACGACTCTAATCGCATCAGTTCAAAGAGGACTTTTAGTGGTTCTCCAACTGAATTATAGTCTTGTGAAGTGGGCATACGCAGCCAAAATGATTTTATTACTTTGAGTTTTGTTGTTGTTGTTTTCCAGCACAAATATCTAAACATTCTTAAATCAGGATACATTTACTGGAGAAGAAACATGACTGAAGATATGATCAAAATTAAGTGAGTTTGTGCTTAAAACAAGAACACATATCTGCCAATCGAGTCATAAAAATAAACTTAATTCAAAGGGAAAACAAGATTATATTTTCTGATTCCATTGGCAGATATTTGTTCTTGTTTTAAGCAAAAACTCACTTTATTTTTCTTTAAACAAGACTTATCTGAAGTAATTTTGCTTCTCCAGTAAATGTATCCTGATTTATGAATGTTTAGATATTTGTAGAAAACTAGACAGAAATACTGAGAGAAAAAAAAATTGTAGTGTAGTGTCAAAAAGAAAAAAGACCATTTGACTGACTTGTAAAGAAATTAATCCCAGTCTTTTTTGATTGCATGTGGCATTTAGTGGGTATATGATTATAAACAAGATATATACACATTAAAAATAGATTTTTGAATCGAACAATGAGTAGAACTAAACTGTGGGCTTAAATACAACGAACTGAACAAGAAACAGGTGTGCAAAACTAATCAGTAACCATGACAACAAATAATGAATGAGAACTCGGGCAAAACTAAAACACTATGGAACTAAACATAACCCTCACAGTTTCTTTGTAACTGTATACTAGCACTTTCTGAGTGAAAATGAAGTGCTAATGCAAATTGTTTTCAGTGTATGATTAAAAGCAGTTCCTCCAGAGGTTTGTGGATTTAATGTGGATGGGAATGAAAGCAGCCTGTGTGTGTTTGAGGTGCCAGTAATGTCAGCGTGTGTGTAATATAGTCGGCAAACAAAGATAACATCAAACGCTCCTATAATGTATTTCCTCACACAAAAACGAGCTCGCTGTGACAGAAGTGGGCCAGCGTTAATCAGAGTTGCTTTACAAATGCGCCTGTGATTTACACCAGTCAGAGATTTGTCGTGTGATCACATGACCAATTTGTCTGCCAGCATTAGAGTTTATTGGAAATGCGGATGTACAGACAAATTGCTGCTTGCGAGATAAAAAAGCCCCCGTCATGTGTGTTCTTTCAGCGGGGTCAGAGGTCAGCTGGAGCTCTTGTGTTCTTCTGCTGTTATCCACTCGAGCAGGTTAATCGAGACATGAGGTCGAATCAAACCCAGGATGTAATTCATCATGCTTTTGTCCTGTCAGCTCTCTTGGTGTTCAAACAGTAAGGGAAGGATTTCTCATCTCGGACACTGCAAATATTACTTTCTTCCTCAGTGTTTCTGTCTTCTTTTCCAGCACAAACATCTAAACATTATTAAATCCAGATGCATTTTCTGGAGAAGCAAAATGGCATATGTACTGTAAAGGGTCGTCCACACCAAGAATGATAACTATAACAATAACTATATTAGCATCCACAATTTTTTTCAGTTTATTGTAAGCGCACCTCAGTTTTGCCGTCTGTCGCTTTAAATGCTCAAGCTCTTTAAAGCAGGATGGATTCTGATTGGCTGTCAGTGTTTTTAATATTCATAAGTTGGATTGTTTCTCTGTCGTTATTGTTATAGTGCTGTGGACTCTGCTATTATTTTACATTTAGAAATTATTTTCAAAACTAAGGGCCCTATTTTAACGATCTGAAACGCAAGTATCAAGCGTGAAACGCAAGTAACTTTGTGGGCGGATCTCGGGCGCTGTTGCTATTATACCGGCGGGATAAATGACTCTTGCGCCCGACACAAATCTAAAATGTGTCGGTCTGAAGTATCTTCATTATTCATAGGTGTGGTTTGGGCATAACGTGAAATAAACCAATCAGAGCGTCATCTCACATTCCCTTTAAGAGCAGGCGCGCTTGTTCCATGGCGGATTGCTATTATAACGGCGGATTTGCAGGAGCGGTTCACAGCCGAGGAGACCGACGTTCTCGTCAGGGCCGTAAAACACAGAGAAGTGACATTGGGGATGGAGAAACACACTCAAATTAGCTTCGGTTAAACAGGCGTATAATAATTTGGGTAAATGTGTAAGCTAGATTTATGCCTATTTTCTCACATCTTCATGGACACAACAATGATTTCCCTCGTGTGGTAATATTTTTCCTTGTAATAATGTATGATTTGCAAAAATGAAAACTGCTGCTTCTGTGTAGATGAGAGAATCAAAGTGTATGTGCGTTGTGCACACGCTACATTGATTATGGCCAAGCATGCGCCCTTAAAATAGCATCTGAATAATATGAGCAACGCCACTGACCAGGAAAAACCTCGTCTAAAGTCAGTGGCGGAATTGTTTTCTGGAACTGCAAAATAGCACCAGGGAACGTTTGCGCTGGAACACGCCTCCTCTTTTCCCTGATCCGCCCCCGGGAGCGCAAGTTCATTCCCTAATTTACCGACGTGCGTCTGTGGAGGGAAAAGTCCGCTGTGTGCGGGTGCAGAATAGGAATGATACATGCGTCGATGTACAAAGTCAATTGCGCTGGGTGCAAGATAGGGCCCTATATCTTTATAGTTATATTTATCTTCAATGGTGTGAACTGTGAACAAGTTTTGTTTTCTGAAAAATGTATTAAAATTAAGCTCATTTATGCTTGAAACAAGAACAAATATCTGCTAATGGGGTCAGAAAAATAATCTTGATTTCACTTTCAATTAAGTTTGTTTTTCTCCATCGGCAGATATTTGTTCTTCTTTAAAGCACAAATTCACTTGATATATTTTCCAGTCTTAATATCTCATGTATCTTGATTTATGAATGTTTAGATATTTGTGCTGAAAAACGAGACAGAAACACTGAGGAAGAACATCACAAGCGCTGTTTCTCTTGAAAGAGATGGTGAAAATGGAAAATACAGGAAGTTCTTATAATGTTCACATCTGAAATCTATTGAGCTGAATACAGTATGAGCTGTGTGAGTGTGTCTCTCTCAGGTCAAAGGTCAGGGCACGGGTCAGCTGACCCCCCACTGCGAAACGCTTGAGACAGCATCTTTTTCTAATATTGTGAATTTAAGGATGGATTTTAATCTCTCAGGGTCTCCAAATCCAATATTACACGAGAGATTCAGTGGATGAGAGGAGAATGAATCACGTTTTGTGTCTGACGCGAGTGGAATTGGAAAATCTGGATGTGGTTTGGAGTCTCGGGAAAAGCGCGGGGGGTTTATGATCTCACGTACGCTTATTAAATCAGGGTTTACCTTCCCTGTGACCGTCTATCGACTGCTGCAGTTTTGATAGATGCTGTAAGTGATGCGGTCGGTGCCTTTCAGGATTAAATGTTAAATTCCTGACTTTAAAACATTAATCAGGATGCTGAATTGGAATTTAAATTTGAATGCAAATGGAAATTGTTCAATTAAAATGGAACCAAACTCGACATAAACAAATTCAACTGAAACTGTTGTGTCAGTTTAAATGAATGAAAATTCAAACTGTTTAAAAGTGAATATATTATAATGAAAAATAGATTGTTATATACACTATTTTTTCTTAAAGAGCAAGGATGAATAAATTGACCAAAAGTGATTTATAATGTTACAAAAAAATTCTTTTTAAAATAAAAGCTGAAAAAATTATATTTATCAAAGAATCCTGAAAAATAAAATGTATCACAGTTTCCACAAAAAAATATGAACAATGATAATAATCATAAATGTTTCTTGATCCTCAAATCCTCATATTAGAGTGATTTCTGAAGGATCATGTGACACTGAAGACTGGAGTAATGATGCTGAACATTCAGCTTTGATCACAGGAATAAACTACACTTTACTATATATTCATATAGAAAACAGCTATTTTACATTATAATAATATTTCACTGTTTTTACTGTATTTTTTCAAATAAATTTCAACGTCCTCTTCAAACTTTTGTATGCTGCGACCATTTCAATTTAGACTCACACATTCTTAAATTCTGTATTTTGCCTGACCCTGGTTGTCATGTTAACGATGATCAGTTTAATGGCGTTTCATGACTTGAGTTTATCATATTTCTGTGCATGAGCTTTAGTGTCTCACTGTCCTCAAAACTCCTGCGCTTCATCTGTTCTCCTGCAGTGTGAAGGAGCACCATCACCATCATCATGCCTTTGATAAATGGAACCTTTTCCTTCTCTTTGTTTTGTTCCGTCTGATCCTCTGGGTCGCAACACTTCCCGACTTCCCGCCGTTTTCCTCTTCCTGTGTGTGTGTGTGTGACTGTAACATTCAGTGGCAAACGGCCCGGACCTGCCAGACAGCATGTTACACTTACTGAGAGACACTGCCAAAGAGCGTCTGTGAGCAGATCATCACACACACACACACACACACACACACACACACACACACACACACACACACACACACACACACACACACACACACACACACACACACACACACACACTCATACTCTCACAGACACACCCACACACACACACACTGGACGGGCTGTGAACTTCCGGGGACCATGTCCTTGTCCTTGTCCATGTCCATGTCCATCCGTGAGAATTGTCCTAATCTGTGTTGACTTCAGATTGGGATATGTGTGTGTATCCAGACTGCAGATCTGCAAATAAACAGAGACTCGAGTGCTTTAGTAAATAACATGTTTAATTCAGTGTACCAGCAGTCTGAGGTCCTATTATAATCACTCTTTCTTGACCATCTTTCTCCATTGATGGCTATTCAAACACATCTGTGTATTCTGAATGAAAAAAAACAACAACAATAACATATATATATATTGATAATATTTCAGTATATTGAGATGTTCTTGGAGGCTCCTAAAATTGTGAAATTCATGTGTTTTATTGTTGTAATGACGAGAGTCTCTGATGTCTTGTTGAAATTAAAAGCACATTAATTCACAATGTGTTCTCACTAGATAACAGTGCAATTGGCAGAAATTAGATTGTGTGTGTGTGTGTGTGTGTGTATGTATGTACTGTATGTATGTGTGTGTGTACCTATACTTATATTTTGGGGACAAATTTGTACCCAGAAGTGACCAAAACCATATAAAAATAAAGTAATTAAAGGTTTTTTGAAAATGTAAAAATGCAGAGAGTTTTCTGTGATGGGTAGGGTTAGTGTAAGTGGACAGAATATACAGTTTGTACAGTATAAAAACAATTGTGTGTGTGTGTGTGTGTGTGTGTGTGTGTGTGTGTGTGTGTGTGTGTGTGTGTGTGTGTGTGTGTGTGTGTGTGTGTGTATATGTTCTGATTAGTGTCGGTGGTGCAAAACTCACTGCTATACACAAGAGATTCTCTGTGGTTGTCAGGGTTATGCTGTGCAGTTGCTAGGGTATAATGTGTGGTTGCCAGGGTGTTGCTGTTTGATTCTGGTGGTTGAAAGGATGTTCTGTGCGGTTGTTCTTTGTGGTTGCAAGGATGTTCTTTGTGGTTGCTGGGGTTTTTGTGTGGTTGCTAGTGTGTTCTGGTTGGTTCCCAGGATGTTGCTATGTGGTTAATAGAGTGTTCTGTATGGTTGCCAGGGTGTTGCTATGTGGTTCCTACGGTGTTTTTGTGGTTGCCAGGGTGTTACTAACAGGTGGTTGGTAGGGTATTCTGTGTGGTTGACAGGGTGTTGCTATGCAGCTGCTGGGGTGTTCTATGTGGTTGCTATGGTGTTCTGGCTAGTTTCCAGGGTGTTGCAGTTTCTAGTGTGTGGCTATGCAGATGCTAGGGTATTCTGTGTGGTTGCCAGGGTGTTTCTATGTGATGGCTAGGGTATTATTTGTGGTCGCCAGAGTGTTGCTATCCAGTTAGGGTGGTCTGGGTGGTTGCCAGGGTGTTGCTAGGGTGTTTTTTGTGCTTGATTGTAAGGTGAAAAGTGTGCTGCACCCTCAAGTCTCAGTGATACACTGCAAAAAATGCTATTCTTACTTTTTATTTTTGTCTTGTTTCCAGTCCAAATATCAACAAATTGTTAAATCAAGATGCATTTTCTATATAAGAAAAATGGCGAGATATTTAGTCTTGTTTCCTGGGAAAAAAAAAAAAAATCTCTTATCTGAAGAAAAAAAAAACATCTTATTTTCCGTTTGCATTTATTTTTCTCAGCCCATTGGCAGATAATTTTACTTGTTTTAAGCTAAATGCATTTAATTAAGATGTT
>NC_137137.1:1667500-1700000 GCF_949319135.1 Squalius cephalus
TGATTTTCCTCTTTTGAAAACAGTCTGGTGTATTTGTGCTCAAACCTCTCGAGTCCCGAACCGGCTGATAAACCATCAGACTGACTACGAGTGACAGAAAACCACAAATGACAGCGTGACGTTGCTTTCTTCACCCCGCAGGCGCCGTGTGTGTGTGTGTGTACACACCCTTTAGATTCCTCAGGAACGGGCCAATTTCCTATTTCAGACCACAAAATACACCCGCAAGCCTCAGCTCAGAGTGTGTGTGTGTGTGTGTGTGTGTAGCGCCAGACTAAGAAGATATCTTCCTCTTGTCAGGTGTTTGTGTGTGTGTGAGTGTGTGTACTCACCTCTGCTTATCTGTTCTTTGTGTTTTACAGCATCCATGATCACAGAAACCGGGAGAAGGTCGTGTCTCAAGCTGAAAGTGTTTGTGAGACCACCAAGTAAGTGTCATTGATTCTAAAACACACACACACACACACACACACACTCACACGTTTGATTCTGTCAGAGCTTCTTTCAATGCCTCACACTTTAATGGCGGGTGACTGCTTCTGTGTGATGATGTCACGGGCTTTCCTTTGATTGGCAGGTGGGTTGGGCTGCTGATTTATCACTAACATGACTGGCTTACGGTATCTTTTTCATTTCTTCTGTTTTTGTAGATGGCTGCGAGAAAACCATAGGCGTTCATGACCGCGTTTTTGTCGATGACAAAGTAGACAATGCATTAGAACCAAGAGGTCAGTATGGCTTGAAATCACCTTGGCTTTGTTCAGTCTGTGTCTCTGTCCTTTAATTCCTCTAATCACTCTGTGCATGTGTGTGTGTTGTTGCTTTAATGTACCTTTACGTTCAGGATTTGAGTTGCGCCTGCGGCTTCTCTGACACTTCAAACCACAAAGACTGCTTTATTTATTTATGCATGAGGTACACATCGTATTAATAATGCATTCTCTTGTAATAGCCGTCTGTCAACATCTCCACCATGTGAACGTGCAATTAAGTGACCAGAAATTAGCCATGTGACCTTTCAGTGAGACAAAAGCTTCAGTCAGTCAGTGTCTATCATGCCTTCCAGCTGAAATGCATGAATTATATTTACACTATGCATCAGTATATGCATGCATGTTGGCTGTGGTGAGAATCAAGATGCAAAACTCAGATATCCACAATGTTTTTGTGCCAAATTAGTGTTTGGCTCTCTAAGGAGTCACATGGAACGACGCCAAGCTTGCTTTGGCTTCTGCTTGATAAAACCCATTACATCCGAACACATGGCACTTACTAGCATATGCACGACTATCGCCTCGTAATATTTATTGCCATTACTGTCACGGTAGCCATGACTTTCATGGTGACATGATCAAACATTGGAGCTGCATTCAAATCCAAGATGTGATGAAATAGACGAAGAGAAAAAGAACATATTTGTTGACTATCGGCATGAAGTCTTAACAGCCGAAACGAGCCAGCTTGCTTTGTTTTACAAGCTGTTTAATTGTGAATACGTCCACATCTGTGCCAAAATCCAGTCATAAAAATGAAATTCCAAATTTGGCAAAATTTGGATTAAAAAAATCGAAATAAGGGCTGTAAACTTAATCAAATCACAATATGGATTAGTGTCTTTAATATTAAAGTGTAGAACGACTATAAGTCTAGTAGTCTACTCTATAATTAATATGTCTCGTATAAATGTTAAGTGAGTGATTTACTGAAGCACTTTCACCATTTAATTTGAGAAAACTATCGTTAGATACACACAAAAAAAAGGTATGGAAGCTTGTTTCCGCCACAGAATAAAACATTTAAAAAGACAATTTTGACTTTTTATATCGCAATTCTGACTTTATTTCTCCCAATTGCGTGTTATGAAGTCAGAATGGAGAGATATAAACTATTGCGAGAAAAAAAGTCTGAATTTCGAGTTTATTTCTTGCAATTGCGAGTCTATATCTCACAATTCTGACTTTATAACACGCAATTCTGAGATAAAAAATCTGAGTTGCGAGATGTAAACTCGCAGTTGTGAGAAAAAAAGTCAGAATTGTGAGATAAAACTTACCCTAGATGAACTGAGATAAATTACCCTTTTTATTTTTTATTCTGTGGAAGAAACAAGCTTCAATCTTCACTACAACGCTTCAAAATAAAAGTTCAGTTTAACTTGGTTATGTCCACATTTTCACTTTTAACCTCCGTTGTGCTGCACTTTGTTCAGCAAAAATGAAAGGAATTGTTTAAATTTCATTTGATTACATTTTAAAAGATTGATGAAATTGTTTAATCAGTTACTCAAAGATTGATTAAAAACTACCACCTTTTTTATTTATTTATTTTATTAAATCATAAAACACAGAATTATTAAAACACAACACAGAGTGTCTTAAAAAATGAAAGTCCATAGCTCACTATTATCGTTACAATTTTAATAAATTATTAAAATTGTTGAAGTATTATTAAATTATTACGTTTTAATTAAATTGATTAGACGGCCTTTTTGATTATTAACTATTAAAATGGAATATGGAAAAATTAAACAGAATTTGGGCGCAAATAAAACATACAGAAAATGTTTGACAATTTTAATGGAAATGTCTGTAGATTTTGAACAAAGTGCATATTCAATCACTCACCAATCAGGCGATCAGTGGGCGAAAAACTTTTTAAATGCATGCTTATATCAATCAACACTGCTGATAATGTCAGTGTAGATTAACACAGTATTGTTTTATCGTGCAGTTTCACCTTGCAAACACACACACACACACACACACACAGTGTCATGCTGGAGGCATTGATTTATTAGTCCAGATTCCCACTGAGGCTGAAGGTGTCTGTCTGCCCGCCTGAATGAGCCAGCAAACTACTCTGTCCTCTCAAGCATATTTATCTGTCTCTTTTAGCGTCACACCTGTCTGTTCCCACACTGACGTCCTCAGACTCCACTGAGACCATGTGCTTTCCAAAGCCATATCACGCTCACTGGTGATAACCGCAGTCTGTGTGTCTACACCAATAAACGTGGAGAAATGCACTGAGCTCTGCCGCCATTATTATTGAGGCTTCCAACAAGGATATTCTGGGTTATT
This sequence comes from Squalius cephalus, assembly GCF_949319135.1. NCBI lineage: Eukaryota > Metazoa > Chordata > Actinopteri > Cypriniformes > Leuciscidae > Squalius > Squalius cephalus. The sequence goes on from NC_137137.1 coordinate 1,670,581, forward strand.
TGCTGCTTAAAGTTCAGACTGCATGGCACCATCATTGAGATATTATTATAGTTCTTGTCAATATTTCAAAATAAATTTTTATATTGTATGTTTTTTTAATTTCATTTTAAAGTTTTAGTATTTTTGTTGTCCCTTTTTTGTCAATTTTTTTTTTTTTTTTTTTTTCTGTTTGGCAATTATCTTGAATTCAATAAGTTTAGTTTATTTTCCCCCAGAAGGCCGCCTATGTTGTAAGATGTTATTATTTGGTTGAATATAGGATCTCACAACAGGGCACCAAAATTCACTGTCAAGACCATATCTAACACAGACATTAACTTTAATGTAGAATACTAACAGCTGGCGTTTATTGGTATTAATTAACCAAAATTCAATGTCTTCCAAACGCCAACATCATTCTGATGTCAAACACTAACATTTAATCATGAGTAAGGTAAACAAAACTCAATGTCTGTTAAATGTCATAATGCTAATATCCACACAATGTTCAATTTATGCCACCATTACACTTTGAAATTTTGTTGGTTTTAAGCTGTGGCGTTAAATAACCAAAATTCAACGATTATTCCCATTTTCAATCAAAATTTGACATCTGTCTAACATCTTTCTGATGTTACATTGACGTCCAGTGCCCGTTGCGTTTATATTTTATTTTATTTCAGTGAAAGCCTGTTTTATTTTAATGACGGAAATGTTTTTAATGGTTTTGGTTTCAGTTAAGGCAAGACAATACATGTGAATAGGGTAAAGAATTTTTTTTTTACCACACTTCCCCAGTTGATTGATTACATAAAAAAAAAAAAAAATTATTTTTGTATTACAAGTTTTCTTAAATTTTATATTAAAATGTTCAAAGTATGCATGATCTAATTAAATATGCACTAATTTGCATAGATTTCCAGAACATAAATCTGAACATTGGTTAAAGTCAGGTTCAGAATTCTTGTTTGATTTTGTTGACCTATTAGATTTAAAGTTTTATTGATTGATTTATTGATTGATTTTTGATCACCATGTTTTATAGGAATGAAATGTTGTATAAAATCAGGTGAATGACATATGCACAAACACCTCTGTAAAAACCTTCAGAATATAGATAGGAATAAAACTAAGTTTGCATGCATGTCCTCTTAAAATGGAGATCAAAACTCATTTTGAGAAAATGTCTTTTAAACATATGCGCTGTATTTGAAACCTACAGACACAAAGAGATAAAGTGCAATAAAATGAACACTTAATCATGTATTTTTGCATGGTTTCTTTCCACCAGCCTGACACATGTTATGAATATCAGAATTTTGTCAAATTGACCAGTGCATGAAAAAGCAATATTTTTGCCGTAACTATAAAAACCCTGACATGCAGTATCTGAGTTGATTAAATGTCCTCCATCTCCTCGTTTCTAGACGACACCAGCCACGAGGCCGAACCGTCCCGGAGCGACGTGTCGACTTCAGGCCTGCGCCACCAAACATCACGCCCCCTACTGGCCCTCCTGGTGCTGTGCATCTCTGTGTTCCTCACCTTATAGCCCCTCACCTGACCCCGAATCAGCCCTCCAGAAACACAACACAGCGGGACCGAGGGCTTTGAGATCCACCAGGAACACTTCAGCTCTGCTTTTCTTTTGTTTTCCAAATATTTAAGTGGTCTTTCGCTGTCTTTTATTAGGAAAAGTCGATTAGCCGCGCAAAGGAGAAATGCAGATCACCTGTTTAACCAACCGACCAATCAACTTTGACGGCCGCTCACGGGGGATTGGCTGGCTGGGAGGAAGGGGGCGGAGTCTGAGCGTTTTATTCGTGTCCATTGGGAGCGAGTCGCTCCTTTTGTCGGTAATTAGAGCAAGTGTTAAGAAACGCCGAACACCCTGTGAGAATTGTTGGAGTTGAAGGTTCATAGGTGGGTGTCACATAAAACAGACATAAACATCAAACCTTAACCGAGTTCACCGGCTCTGCTGTTAGCGATAAATATACAAAGACTTCTTGCCTTTCGTCCTTCGTCTGCCTTCTCTTAACAAATTGCAGAATTCATTGGAAGAAGCGGTCTGTTACGCATCTCGCCGCATGGATCTTTCCCAGTAGAAGGAAGATGCTAGATGAGTTTGTTAGTCTAAATAATCGGATTTGTGTGAATTTGGAATTGATTCTATACAGCAATTTGAGGGACTTGTCTTAGTAGACCACACCACTAAAAACAATGATTTTGTATTTTGTAAGATAAACTTAACTGCAACATAAATATCTATATTTTTCCTATGACCTTTTATCAATTGATATGAGATATCAACATTGACGGATCATGGAAATTCTTTTCTTGTCATAACTGTGTGTCCGACTCTATTAGGAACCAAATGTGGAAGGGGGCTCCACTCCATGTTTTCCCCTTTCATAAGGGTGGGAAAAGTAAACGTTTATTTGAATAGGCCTTATACTGTACACAATACTAATATCTCCTGGAAGTGCTTCAAATTCAGCATTTCGATGGGGGGAAATTACGTTTTTCATTAATGCATTTGTTTGTTCTGTAGCTGTTAATCGGTGCAAATCTGACTCGTTTAATATGCTGATGCGACATACGCAAGACATTATAACATGGGCATTCTCCTCCGACAGCCTTACATACGATGGAGGAACCGATGGGCGAATCTCACCAAAACTGTCTAGCGACTCATATTTCATCCCAGAATCAAAAGACAAAAATAAGAAATTACATTTTGCCTGAACAAAATGAAAACCATTTTAACCATTAAGAGTTTTTGCATTGTGACTATAATTACATTTCAATTAAATATAATAAAAATGTTCATATTACATATTAACCCCTTTTCCCACACCCCTATTTTGACATACCCAAAAATAAAAAGGTTGCTGTTCATAAGTCCTTCTGAATTAACACATAACCAACATATATTTAGAAAGCCAACACTTGAGAGTTTATAGTTCAAGACTCAGACATAATGGAGATATAATATAAGCTCAATAAGCTTAAAAATATTAACAATATATATTTTAAATGAAAATAAAATATGATGTGGCTGTAGTGTAGCAACGTAGAAACACAATGAAGCTGAAGCCACAAGTGTGGTCATGCTTCATTTCAAATCTGAGGATGTTATCTCTAAAACTATGATTTTTATGAAACATTTTATAAGACCGTGTGAGTTTTTAGCGAAGGCTGATAAAATTGTATTGCCCTTTAAACACCCGATTGCACTCTATTGTCATTGGCTGGTGTGTCAAACACCTCCATTCATGTGACTATTGTTTTCACTTGACAAACCTTTCATACCTCTGACCTAATCTTCATTATTTATGTATAAAATCCACACTTTTAAAACCTTCATCTGCTCTGCCCGACATTGTTTTTGCAATCACACACTTCAGCTTAAATGGTGAAGTATTCAGATGTCATGATTGATTCATCACGATAGATGATTAAGAATCATTAAATAATCTTCACAGATACAACTGTTGATTTTAATAATGTGTAGGCTAAGTAAATGTTGAAATTAACATGAACTGTTTATTGTTAGTTCATGTTAACTAACTAATGTCACCAAGTGAAACCTTATTGTAAAGCGTTTCATTAGCAGACGCTTTTATTCTCATTAATTGCTAATTGTTAGTTCAATGTAGTTAATCGAGAATTCCGAAAGTAAAACATGCAATTTTTTTTTTTTGTAAATCTTTTTATTGGAGAATCAAGGATGTTACATTTTACAGGAAGTGAAACAGTTCTCCAGTTTCATTTGATCTTAAACAACTAAAACCTTATACAAACCCAATGCAATTTTAACAGTCAGGCTTCAATTTCTTCATGAAAAATGTAATTTTGTGATCTGGTATAAAATGTGATCCAGACATGTTTTTTTGTTGTTGTGAGATTCACCCAAGTAGACTTTAAACTTGTTTGCCTGGTCACTCCCTTCGTCACGTTTCAGTTTAAGACCCTCAATGAGCCGTTCAGAGCTCGTGTCGTGAGACTGGAGATTGAAATGGACGTTTCTCCGGGGAGGGAGGGTTCAGTCAGAGAATACGCATTCCTAACAATAAACAATACTGTGGACTTTTCAAACAGTCGCAAATTGGATAATGTGTTCTGCCTTTTTGATTCTCAATAGGCCTGTTTGGCTCTGCTAGTCCTGCCACGCTCGCGGAGATAAACTGCGTTTCGTGTTTGTTTATGCGATTTCAGCAGCTCGGCTTCGCGACATCAGGACTAGAGGAAACACACCATATGTGCTCCGTTTCATGGTTTACACTAGAAACTATGAAAGAAACTTTTGAAAAATCAGCTTCAGTAGTATTTGTATCATTTGTACTCCAATTATTACCATTAATACCATGCTTTGTACACACTTTGAACTGGGAAACAAGAATCAGCGTATTACATGGATACTGTGTATCCTGAAGTAGTCGAAAACATAACATTATAGTGTTAGAATACTACTTGTTTTTTGTACCTTTCTGGAGGACAAGAAAAAAAAAAAAACTAGACACTTCATAAAACATTGATTGTTATGATTAATTATTAATTATTATTATTATTCAGCATCATTGTTATATGTTATTATGGATACCGCATTAAATGTTATGATCAAAATGTGTTGTACATAATGTTTGATATTAAGGTATTAATTTGATTCACATGTCTTTTCTTAAAAAAATAAATAAAAAAAACTGAGCAAAGTAAAATGTTGGAAGTGAATGCATACGACAAACGCAACGTTTTCTGCAGCCAATGAGTGGACACTTTTGAACTGCGTTCTGAGGCCCTGAGCCAATAGGAGCGCTTCATCTACCTTTCTGTTTTTTTTTTTTTTTTTTTAAATCTCCTGGCAAAGTTTTTCATTTTCCGCACGGATCCGATCAGAAGAGGACGATGGTGTTTGAGTCGCCGTTCGGGCGCAGCGTTTGTTTACGGACTGTGTTTTTTAACGGAAGGAACTTGCTGGTTTCATAACGTGGCATGTGCATGGACTTGATAAAGAAAAAAAAAGTTAAATAAAGTGTTCTTTTGGCTGTTTTCACCTCTTCTTTTCTCGACATGTTTGTGAAATGTTAGTCTTTCTTCTCACCCCGTAAGTGTGTGTCGTAGTTCCACTGAAATGAGAACGTTACACAGGAGAGTTGTGTAGTTTTGCACAAAGCGCTTCGGCTAACAGCGTCTAGCACTACTTCATAATGTTTCGCTGAAGGTTCTTGAGTTGTTGTTCTTTTGTTTCTTTCAATGATTGTTATCAATGATTTTGAGAATAAATCATCTGCCATCAGTCCGCGTGAAGGCCCGTTCACACCAAAAACCAGATCTATAACGATAACCATCACTATATTAGCGTCCACACGTTGTTTATTCTATGCGTGCTGCAATGTTTTCATCTGTCCCTTTAAACACTCGAGCTCTTAAAGCAGGATGGATTCTGATTCCAACAATATTGTTTGTCATTATCGTTATATCTGTGGTGTGGACATTTAGAACGTTTTTTAGAAGTGTATCTTTATGGTTATCGTTATAGTTCTCGTGTGAGAGTCTTGACTCTCTGTCAGGGTTGAGGAACATTCACACGTTCAGTTTTGTATGTGAATTTGAACTGAACTGAACAGGAAGTAGAATTAAAATGTTAATTAGATTGGCAGGAAAAGGAATTTGCTGAATTCCAAATTTAAAAAAATATATATTAATTTAAACATTATTCTAATGTTTCTAGATGCTGTGTATGGATAATTCATACTGAAAAAAAATGAAATGCATTATTAAAAACTAAATTTGATGGAATGAAATCCAAAGAAATGAATGTCAATTCTGCGTCCGGTTTGCGGTTCGGTTCCTCTTCCGCTGGACTCTGACAGATGTATCGATGATGGTGTTTTACACTTGCCTTAGTCAACCAACACCCTTACTGGCGTCTCTGTTCTCTTCACTGAAGTGTGCTGGAGAAATCAAGTGTGTGTGTGTGTGTGTGTGTGTGTGTGTGTGTGTTGATTCAGATCACATTCACTCCTGTACTTCTGATGACACTGGTTCTGCTGTTTTCATTTTCTCTTCTGTACTTGCTTTTTTCCCACTGTACAAACAGGAACAAACTTTTGAAAAAAAGAAAAGAAAAAAAATTAAGTTCTGTATTTGTATATACACGTGTCTGAACAACTATAAATAATAATTAAAGAAAAAAAATGCATTGCTTGGCTGGTTTATTGTGCTTGGTTTAGTCGGGGCTAGTTGTCACACTCCTGTGAATATTTCTCATTAACCTTACAAAAACCTCAAAAGCTTACAATGACTTGCAATAAAATATCATTTGGTTCTTACTCCATACACTGTATGCAATTTCACATTCATTCGATAAGTTGACTATGATTTCTGTTTGACTAGTATAAATGTGAACATAATGGAGTACTGATAAAGACTGGAAAAGAAATGCTTTTGTTTGACTTATGCACTCAGAAAAGCATAAAGAAAAAAAGTGCACTGTATTCGTACATTAATTTCGATTAAAAGTAACATTAGGTAGCACTGATTTTATCGAGGCCCATTCAAATGTAATGGTTAAAAATGACATGCAAACATCTGATATTCCAAGAAAAACATCTAAAAATAATTACATGCTTTAATAAAGTTACATTATGCATTACACACAAAAGGTATCACTGTATGCAATGGGATTTTATTCACAATTTACATAAAAGTGATTAAAGACAATGCACAGTAATACATAAGAAATACAAATAAATGTATTTGTAATGCTGAAATAAATTAAAACTGTGCAATTATTAGGATGATACAATGAAAGTTAATAATGGGCACATACTGTCTCTTCACGTGCCAATAAAGGAACGTTTGGGAAAGAAAAAAAAAAGAAAGAAAAAAAAAATATATATATATATATATTTTTTTTTTTTTTTTTTTTTTTTTATTGCTTTTTCATGTTAAGAAGAGATAGTTTACCTTCATGTGTTTTTAGATCAAATGAAGAAAATACTACAGAAAAAAAAAAAAATCTCTAAATATATATTTTTTTTATTCCATGCAAGAATAAAAAAATAAAAAAAGTAAATTAGTACTCAATCCAAGCTTGTAAACTAAAGCTTGAATTTATAAGTATATTTTACTTAGAATTGTTTGTTATGTTTACAACGATTCTTTGAGTAAGTATCAAAGTTATAAAATTAAGTAAAACCTACTCAACTTTCTCATACTGCTGTTCCCATCATGCACTGGGGCATGAAGATTTAATGGTTGAATTGTTCTAGTTGTGTTTGTTTACCCTGTTTTATTGTTGCATTTGTTGTTAGGTTTAGTAACACAGTTTTGTGACATGGAGTTAATTTTCTCATCAAAATGACATCCATACTTGAGATCTCTGTGTTCGGTTGTGTATTTCCCAAATGTGTTGTGTAGTTATGTCTTACAAAGTGTAACATGAAATCTACTGTGTTGTTTACTTAGATGTTTTTTAAGTTTAGCATGCAGTACACTTTAAAAGCACAGCTTAATTCAGTGCTATTTTGTTTGATTAAAATTTACAAAGAGTGAGTAAAATGCAAGGTAAAGTAAAAATTCCTCAACAAACTCTAACTGGCCAAATTAAATTTACTTGTAACACTTTAAGGTTCATTAGTTAACATTAGTTAATGTATTAACTAACATGAACTAACAATGAGCAATACATTTGTTACAGTATTTATTAAGTAAGGAATAATTGACGACAGGCCGTTGAATTATTAGAAAAATAATGCACACCCGAGGTGGTAATGCGGTCACGACGCGAAGCGGAGTTACACCTCGGGTGTGCATTATTTTTCTAATAATTCAATGGCCTGAAGTCAATTATTCCGCTTATACTACAGTTACCACACCTCGAAACATTGTTCAGATTATGTATTTCAAGACGTTTGTAAAGTTTTTGTCATTAAAACGCACTTGTATGTAGGACTAATTTCTTACGCATCTAGTCCAATGCCTCCGTTGCTAATTCCAAAACGTCATTTTAGAGTTAGTAACGGAGGTTTGAGCCACTGATAGCAGACTAATGCTGGGACACACGACTAGCTGACACATTCTCTGACTGTTTTCATCGCAGCAGATTTTAAACACCGACTTTGAACACAGACTGAACGCGCTGAACACACATTTGGTCATGATCAGTCATAAGTATCAAATTACATTCATAACCGGCCTTAAAGTGTGTCCCCGGCTTTATGCAGTTATTAATGCAGTTATTAGAGAGAGATGTTGCAATAATGAGACAGAAAAGCATGTGCGTCAGTATTATTAGCCTATTAATTTAATTCGTTTTAATTAATTCGGTCATTCTTTTTTTTTTTTTTTTTTTTTTTTTCATTGACAGATGACAGTAGACTATAGCCAAATAAATGAAACACAAAGCCCTTTTAACAAGTGGGCCTATAAATAATTATTTATTTATTATTATCTGCAATAAAAATCCGTACTGCAGGACTATCCATTTATTTAGCCTATATTCAGTTTAATTTTCTATTGATTATAATATAGACAGGACTATATACTTTATTTATTAAAATTAAACTGCATGTTTCCGTTGATTGTGAAGCTAGACATTGAAAATTGCAGATCAAGCGAATGGGGCTAAATGCTTTTTATTGTTATGAATTGTATCCTATTTTCCGTTATCATTAACTACGCGAAGTGATATGGAACTGTAATGCGGTCAAGACCTGCCTGGAACTACTTTAGCCGTGCGTTTCCCTGAAAATAATGCACACCTTAGAACGTTCGTCAACCAATCAGATTCAAGCATTCAACGGCCCTGTAGTATAATCTTTGTTAATGTTAGTTAATAAAAATCCAGCTACTCCAAACTTGTAAACACTGAGTCGGTACTTCCGACTACGTCACGCGTGACCTTTCCAACGAGCGTGGCGCATCTCAGAGATAGTACAAGACGGAAATTTGTGGTTAAAAAGTATATAATTTTTCTTTTATTTTGAAAATGACCGATCGTTTCGCTAGATAAGACCCGTATTCTCAGCTGGGATCGTGTCGAGATTTTGAAGCTGCACTGAAACTGACATTTGAACGTTCAAACCGTTGGTTGCCATATATGGTGAAAAATCCTGGAATGTTTTCCTCAAAAACCTTAATTTCTTTTCGACTGAAGAAAGAAAGACATGGACATCTTGGATGACATGGGGGAGAGTAATGTTAAATGATCAGGATTTTTTTTTTTTATTTGAAAGTCAACTACTCCTTTAACTAATGTTTACAAATGAAACCTTATAGTGAAGTCTTACCGTCATCAAATATCAACACACTCCTGCAGGGCCGCTTGTGAAGGTTAACACTGATGAACGACTGGTAAAGATGAATCTGTTTATTATCTGTTCAGTGTGTGTGTGTGTGTGTGTGTGTGTGTGTGTGTGTGTGGCTCTGATGACATCATCAGTTAGCGAGGCCAGCGTTTACGTTCACGTCTCACGGGCTCTTTGACCGCGGGTCATAAATTTGATTCTAATGATTTTGTCATTCCGTTCAAACAATAACTCTCCAGCACACGCTTTTATTTGACCGTTGATTTATGCCTTTAATACTTTGATGGCAAAAATAGTTTAACTCCACTCCGTAATGATGCGGGGAATGAAATACTGGCTCAATTCATTTTTCAGATTTAATTAGTTTATTTTATAGCGCTATCCATCAGCATTGTGTAAATATATATGAGGAATATGTGGCAGTGCAGAACGCATTGAGAGGAATATGTTTTACAGTTGATTTCCTGTGAAATAAATGTTTGAATTATTCATGAGCCTTTCATAAGTTTAATCATATTCTTAGGCCAGTTCTTAAAGACAGCTCACCCATCGTTCAACCTTCATTTAAAAAAAAAATGCATAATTAGATAATCTTAAATGACCTCTCATCTAAAACAACAATTTACCTTAATTTAGCCTATGTTATTCAATGATTAATTATTTAATGCAATCATGTCAACAGATCTAATTCTGTTTCGAAATCGCAGCAGGTTACAATCATACAAATCCACAGCTAGAGAAAACAAACATTTGCGTTATTATACTTTAGACACATTTTAATATTGTTGCAACTTCTGAAACCATTTGATAAGATGGTTTGGTAATACTTTACAAAATGATCCCATACATTAATGCATTAACATCAACTAAGTTCATCTTAGCTCAGCTCCATGGACTAATATTAACACATACTATTTTTATTTTAATAATGCATTTGTAAATGTTGAAATCAATATGAACTAAGAATAGTAAACATGTTAGTTCACGTTAAAGGAGTCCTATTTTGCTTTTTTCCATGTTTTTCTATAGTAAGCACTGTTTCTGAACTCCCTGAAACGTCTCCGTTGTAGTCTTGAGTTTCTTCCGGGAATGAACACGTCACAATATTCCTCATTAAAATAATTCATACGCAGAATAAAGGGGCGGGGCCTGGTTGAGTTAGTTAGTAGTGTGTTAAACTGGCGGTTATGGTAGGGGGCTGTACATTTCCCAAACACACTAGAAGTGTTTGACCAATCAAAACACACTTCTCCAGCCGACCAATCAGAGCACAGTGTGCTTTTCAGAAGGAGGGGCTTCATAGAGACAGGAACTAAACAGAGCGTTACTGACAGACTGGGAAGAGAGGAGCCGCAACAATGGAGAATATGAGGGAAATAATCAACATTCAAACAGGAAAACCTGTTCTAGTAGAGCCTGAAAACAACATGAAGATTTTGTAAAAGATTATAATAGGTTGTCTTAAGCTAATGTAGTTACTAATGTTACCAAGTGGAACCTTGTAAAGTGTTACAGATGGTTTAAAGGGATATTTCACCGCTGGAAAGATGAATGTGTATTTAAATTGGGTCATTTATGTAGTAGAAATGTGAAATTATTTTAGAAGCTGGTGTCTTCTAGACTGAGAAAAGCCTAAAAATGTATTTTTGGCTCATGTGGATGAAAGACAACAACTCCCAGAATGCACTTGCTTCGCTGCCCTACGAGGACACTCCCAAGCCACGCCCACCGGTTACAGAGGGCAGTATCGGGAGAAATGACACAACTAGGCTACTAGTCGACTCGAAACTGAAAAGACGGCGTTTTATGGTGAGATCCCCCTATGGGCGGGTTGAAGACATGCGGGACGAGCTCCTCCTACTGGCTGGAGTCTCTCGCCTCTGGACAGAAAAGCCTCAGATGAGCTAAATGACGATTTTTGCATCATCTGAGGTTTTTTTTCCAGACACACAATACAGAAGTCTCTCGTCTCAGGGAGACATGAGGGAGGGAAGCACGATCAATCAAAAATACTACTGGGTTTCTACTGATACAAAGCTTAATGCTAATCGGTGAAGTATCCCTTTAAAAGACTTCATATAGTGAATGCAGACACAATAACAACACTGAACAGGACCGTTCTGACACTTCTAGGACTAAACAGCTCAACAACGGTAATGTTAATATTACAGTGAAACATAAACCAATATGTAGACAAATGCAATAATGTTGAGATTAGATCATTCAGGAAATACCAAAAAGCCACTGAAGCACCAATGAGAGCGGTTCGTCAAACGGACACACGGACAGCTGATCTATGAGCACGTCGTGTATGCCAGATGAAACTCGCAGCAGATGTGAGTTATGACGGGGATTTTATGTAACGTGAATCTTACCCAAAAGCCTGTCATATAGAGCGGTTCGCTTTCTTCTAAGTTGGGTGGATGAGAAAACGCCGGCCAGGAGTGATGAAAGGATGACAACAGAGAACTGATCACTGATTATTATCATCTTTTCTTGAACTGCTGATATTGTTTAATTTATTAATATTGTTTTGACTGTTGCATGCTTTGACAATACAAATGTACAATAAAGCACACTAAACTGAATGCTGAACACATTTTATAATGTCAGATCAAAATAGCAATAATATATATGTATATGTATATGTATATGTGTGTGTGTTTAATCATGACCTTAATAACAAATATTTAGGTCACTTCTTTTTACCTACAATTAATGTTCAGAAATTCATAAATTCAAACCAGCTGTCAGACAGTGAACCAGTGTTGTTTTCACTATAATCAGACACTATTATAGTTTTCACGAATATTTTTAATTAGTTTTGATCTACACACACACATATATATATATATACATACATATAAACATGCACATTACAGTTCAAAAGTTTAGGGTCGGTAAGATTGTTTTTGAGAGAAGTCTCTTCGGCTCACGAGGCTGCATTTTATTTTATCAAAAATACAGTAAAAAATATGAATATTATTACAATTTAAAATAACTGTTTTCTATGTGAATATATTATAAAATGTATGGGTTTTCATGTTTCATGTGGACTTTCCATATGATTTTTATACTATACAAACTGTATATTCTTTACCTAACTCTACCCATCACAGTAAACTGGTAACTTGATATTAACCACCACTGCCATACAATAATAATATTACAAAATGACAACGTTTTTGTTGTTTTCGTATCACATAACTTATTTGTGATTGACCCTAGGAGGGTTCAAGGGTCAGAAGGTCAGGAATGACAGCGTGAGGTCACGTGTCTGAAGTGTCCTGATTATTCTGGGAATCTCGGCACTGGAATGAGGTTTTGAATTTCTCCCTTCAGGACATCAGGAGAGCTCTTCACCGCACACACTTCAAGAACTAATCTGAGGGGAAAAGCACAATAATGTGTGAGTGAGTCCGGCCGAAACTCTGTGAAGCTTCATGCTAACGCTACCGGAGATTACGAGATTAGAGGACGCTCACAACGCTTATTAGCTTTCCTGTTTCAAAGAGCAACTGAATCTTAAAGACCAATATCAAGTGCATAATCATACAAGGCATCAATTTAAATTATTCTGGCATGGATTTCAGAAGTCAAATCTTGACATTCAGATTAGTTTCAGCCTGATGTTTTCCCAAATCTTATGAAATGCCATCAGTGTGTCTTAAAGGAAGCCGCAGGGAAAGAGATCTGGAATAACGATTAGTGTTTAATCATGACCTTAATAACAAATATTTAGGTCACTTCTTTTTCCCTACAATTAATGTTCAGGAATTCATAAATTCAAACCAGCTGTCAGACAGTAAACCAGTGTTATTTTCACTATCATCAGACACTATTATAGTTTTCACGAATATTTTAAATTAGTTTTGATTTTCATATTTCCATCTGTTTTTATTTTAGATTTAGTTAAAATTATTAGCAATTTTATTGTTTTTTCTTCATAATTTTTACATTTGTTTAAATAGGGCTATATAGTTGTTGTTTTTTCCCCCATTTTATTTCAGTTTTAGTTATTTTAGTACACCAAGTTAAACTTTTTTATTTTAGCTAGTATTTATTTTAGCTAGTAAAAACTGATAAGAATGTAAATGTGTAGCTTGAAATGCAATGTAAGTTGCTTCGGATAAAAGTGTCTGCCAAATGCATAAATGTAAATGTAGTGCGTATGTTGTGTATATCAGACCCCAGAGGGTTAAAAAATTTAGTAGGCTATATGTGTATGTATATATAAAAATATATATATACTCACCTAAAGGATTATTAGGAACACCATACTAATACTGTGTTTGACCCCCTTTCGCCTTCAGAACTGCCTTAATTCTACGTGGCATTGATTCAACAAGGTGCTGAAAGCATTCTTTAGAAATGTTGGCCCATATTGATAGGATAGCATCTTGCAGTTGATGGAGATTTGTGGGATGCACATCCAGGGCACGAAGCTCCCGTTCCACCACATACCAAAGATGCTCTATTGGGTTGAGATCTGGTGACTGTGGGGGCCATTTTAGTACAGTGAACTCATTGTCATGTTCAAGAAACCAATTTGAAATGATTCGAGCTTTGTGACATGGTGCATTATCCTGCTGGAAGTAGCCATCAGAGGATGGGTACATGGTGGTCATAAAGGGATGGACATGGTCAGAAACAATGCTCAGGTAGGCCGTGGCATTTAAACCATGCCCATTTGGCACTAAGGGGCCTAAAGTGTGCCAAGAAAACATTCCCCACACCATTACACCACCACCAGCCTGCACAGTGGTAACAAGGCATGATGGATCCATGTTCTCATTCTGTTTACGCCAAATTCTGACTCTACCATCTGAATGTCTCAACAGAAATCGAGACTCATTTTTCCAGTCTTCAACTGTCCGATTTTGGTGAGCTCGTGCAAATTGTAGCCTCTTTTTCCTATTTGTAGTGGAGATGAGTGGTACCCGGTGGGGTCTTCTGCTGTTGTAGCCCATCCGCCTCAAGGTTGTGCGTGTTGTGGCTTCACAAATGCTTTGCTGCATACCTCGGTTGTAACGAGTGGTTATTTCAGTCAAAGTTGCTCTTCTATCAGCTTGAATCAGTCGGCCCATTCTCCTCTGACCTCTAGCATCAACAAGGCATTTTCGCCCACAGGACTGCCGCATACTGGATGTTTTTCCCTTTTCACACCATTCTTTGTAAACCCTAGAAATGGTTGTGCGTGAAAATCCCAGTAACTGAGCAGATTGTGAAATACTCAGACCGGCCCGTCTGGCACCAACAACCATGCCACGCTCAAAATTGCTTAAATCACCTTTCTTTCCCATTCTGACATTCAGTTTGGAGTTCAGGAGATTGTCTTGACCAGGACCACACCCCTAAATGCATTGAAGCAACTGCCATGTGATTGGTTGATTAGATAATTGCATTAATGAGAAATTGAACAGGTGTTCCTAATAATCCTTTAGGTGAGTGTATATATATATGTACATATATGTATATGTGTGTATATATGTATATATATGTATATGTGTGTATATATGTATATGTGTTTATATATGTATATGTATATGTATATATAAATGTATATATATATGTGTGTGTGTGTGTATATATATATATATATATAGAGAGAGAGAGAGAGAGAGAGAGAGAGAGAGAGAGAGAGAGCTAAAATAAATATATAAACAGTATGTATGTTGGTTTGATGATGTTGCCGTCTGTACGCAAAACTTTTCAAAAACCCAAAGGAAAAACATTTCAGTTTTTAGTACGTTGTTGTCGTGTAAACATACCATTAGTTAGGGTTAGTATAAGTTTACTATAAGTTTAACTTTTAGTTGACTAGAATAAGTTTTCAGATTACATAAAGTCTAAATTCGTGTTTTGTTCTACCCTTTAAAAAAAAATTGCAGCATTTTTCACCCATAAAGCATTTTTAAATGTAACTTTTTCCATTATCACAGAGAAACTGCCTCGACAGCCATTAACTGTTTCACACTCTTTAACAAAATCACCTAAAATCAACCACTATTTATAAAGCACCGAACTACTCTCTGAGAGTCATTGGTTGTGCCAGCGTGTGGGCTGAAACTCCCACCGACTTCTCACGAGGCTACAAATCCAGCAAATTCTGATAAAAGACGAGTTGTGAACTTTTATTGAAGCTCATTACGCAGCGAGTGTGGTGTGTGTCGGGGTAGTGTGTGACAGAAGGGTTTCTCATTGAGTGCTGGAGCATGTGCTCGTCAATGAACTGCGTGTGGTATAATGAAAAACAGCATCCATTTACTGAGTCCTAATCCAGAATGAATTTGGGAGAAATAGAAAATGCATGGAAACCATTAGAGTTCCAGCCTTATAAAGGATGTTTTCATGTTTCCATGTTTCTCAGCATTGAACATTCAATCTCTCTGCGTTGTGTTCCAATGATTTTGACCCAGAGAGGATTTCCTTTTTTCACAAAAATGCTAGTTAATGTTATTGCATTGGATATTACAGTGTATAAAAACTTATACCCGATATATATATATATATATATATATATATATATATATATATATATATATATATATACACCGTTTTTTTTTTCACACTTTTGGCTTTTTCCTACCTGTTGCACTCGTTATGCAAGAGATTTACAAGCCAAGCAATTTAAAAGGCCAGTCATTTTCAACCTGGAACACCAAATTAGGTAAAAGATTTCCAGCACAAGTTCAGAGGTTTTATGTTTATTGCAATTATAATGGGAATTAGATCTATGAGCGTTTGCTGTTTTTAAATCTGCTATACAAATAAAACAAACTTGAAACTCGAAAGTTAGTATGGGAATAAAAAAAAGTGATATGCAGAATAGCCTAAGATTTGTCATTATTCAATTTATGTTAATCTATAACAGCATATTCAACATATTTTTTTATTTAATTACACTGGGCTATTGGGTTGTTGTTGTTTTGTTTTTTGTTTTTCAAATCAGTTGCATTGCAACCAGTCTGTTGTTTTCAACTAGTCTAGTATAGTCAAGTCTAGTCAAGTCAAGTCAAGTCAAGTCAAGTCTAGTCTAGTCTAGTCTAGTCAAGTCTGTCTAGTGTAGTCTGTCTTGTCTAGTCAAGTCAAGTCTGTCAAGTCAAGTCTAGTCTGTCTAGTCTGTCTAGTCTAGTCAAGTCAAGTCTAGTCTAGTCTAGTCTAGTCTGTCTTGTCTTGTCTAGTCTAGTCTGTCTGTGTAGTCTGTCTAGTGTAGTCTGTCTAGTCTAGTCTAGTCAGCTTTATTTATATAGCACTTTTTAGAACACAGAGCGTTTCAAATCAGCTTTACAGAGATAACAGGAAAATAATGCAACAAAGTTTGTTTCTAGAAGAAAATAGCGTCACAGTCCAGCTTAAGTTCAGTGATGTTTCATTTTTGTTGTAAAAAAGTTATTTAGTTCTTTATATATATACATAGCCTCTCTGGAGAAAACAGTGATGTCATTGTCCAACTCAGTTCAGTTCTCATATAATGGTGTCAATGCAGGAGATCAATAATATTGTTGAATATTAAATGTCCCCAACTAAGCAAGCCAAAAGCCAAAGGCGACAGTGGCCAGGAACCAAAACTCCATCAGGACAGAATGGAGAAAAACCCTTGTGAGAAACCAGACTCAGTCTCAGTTCTCCTCTGGCCAACGAGCGAACAGTGTATGATTATGACTCTGGCAGCATTACAGGTCAGATTGGATCAGAATATTTATCCAGTTCTCGTCTCCTCAAACTGCCAGCTCTCATTGAAAATGAATGACTTCCAGTCACTTTGTCACTGCAAACGGCTGTCAGTGTGAACACACCTCGACTCATTCATTTTCTAAGCGAGTTGGTGATCGCATGCGACGCGAGCAACAGCGACCCTTGGCAACGAGACAAAGTCACAACCTGCATGAGTTTAATTACTGTCACGTATTTAACGGCTCTGTGTGAGTTGTGCGGGCAACTCTGGGTCACCTTCATTCACCGCGGTAAATCAGAGGCTGAGGGTGTGAATGCACAAACACAGTGCCTGTTATTTATTTATTTTTTGTTAACAACTGTTTGAGTTTTCTCTCTTTTTTTGAAGGTCAAGAAATAGAAGGCAAAAAGCAACTATACAAATCTGGAACCCACACCGCCCCCCGGTAGCCTTCAAGAATATATTAATAAAATACAAACACAGCATGTAGACACAAAATAAAAATAATAAAATAATAAATAAATTACATAGATGTTTTTTGATTTATTTGACAATAAAAGTTAAAACAAGTACAATCACGCCCAAAAGACCAATTCATACACATTTTAAAAAACTGTCGAGGATTATTTCCATTGTGGTCCTCTGTATTCAAAAATGGACAAGCAGTTCATAATGGGAATGAAATCAAACAACACACATCAACATATCACATAATAACTTCTAAAAACATAGTTAAAAAAGACATTTCTTAACTTCTCTTCTAAAAGGATCTTCTTCTTGAATCCAAGCAACAGCGCTAGAATACAAAAAAGAATTCTTCCCAATTAAACTCTTAAAACGACACGAGTATATATTATTTATTCTTGCCCTTGTAGAAAAACCATGAACATCTCTTACGAAAACATAGTACTTTGGAACATTTCTCTGTAATATTTTGTACACCATCATCAACTTAAGAAAAATGACCCTTTTGTCCACTTTTAAAAACCCTATTTCCCTAAAATGATTATTGTTAAAAAAAAAAGTTGACACAATATCAAAAGCAGCATGCCATAAATTCACAGTCTTGACATTGGATCCATGCATACGAGAAGTTGATATAATGTTTCCATTGTAAGAGGAGGTTAACTAAAAAAAAATTATAACAGTAAATATCGTTGTTGAATGGATTAGGTAAGGTCCCAAAAAGCGGGAAAAAAAAAAGGCGTAGCTCCTGTTATTTTTGAGCGCGTCTAATGCACCTTTTTTTTTTTTTTTTGCGCATACAATGCACTATAGGTTGATTCCAGTGTGCCCACTAACACATGCACTGAGTAAACGTGTTTCTTAAGGGTATTTCCCAAAGAGAGACCTATTTCATCATCAGATAAGAAAGAAGGAAAGAAAGAGAAGAAAGGAAAGCATTTGCCTGACCAAATCTTCCATTAGATAATGAAAAAGCTCTGACGGACCAGTTCTGGCCACATGAATGGCAGTAAATTCAGAGCACACCCTTTCCAGCTATTTATTCATCTGTTGTCATGGCAGTAATGTGTGTTTCATTACAGACGGCCCACGTTATAATGAATAGGAATGTGCTTTTCTCTATTCCACATGATTTGGTGGTCAGAAAACATGTCTTTCCGTCCTGGAGCTTCTAATGTCTCTCAAGTCTTATTATTGGAGCACAAGGTGAAGGAGCACTTACGGTGCCTTTCTCCGCCGAGCTTCTGAGTGGCTGCTAATGAATTTTAGAGTGTTTTAAAAGAGTTTTTCTCCTTTCATCTGTGCATGTACCTGTGGAGTGCAGGGAACAGCTTTCTGTGTCTCCGGGCGGATAAATCAAAGATGATGAAAATCTGCACTGACAACGTCACAACCTTGTATCGAAAAGTGTTTTCTGAAGTATAAACGTCTCTGTGATCCTTCAGCGTTTGACATCAGTGATTCCTCAAGCATCACATACTGCACTGAAAAAAATTATTCGTTGAATTTAATAACATTTTTTTATCGTAAGTGGTTGCATTCAATTGATTTTACCTACATTTAAACAAATGCATTAAGTTGAACTTAATCAATTTTAGTTCAGTGTGTGTGCACTACAAACATTTTCAATGTTGCTGAAAGAGTCTCTTCAAGGGTGCATTTATTTGATCAAAAATACAGTAAAAACAGTGAAATATTATTACAATCCAAAATAGCGGTTTTCTATTTGAATATATTTTAAAATGTAATTTATATCCTGTGATCAAAGCTGAATTTTCAGCATCATTACTCAAGTTGTGTCACATGATCCTTCAGAAATCATTCTTCATCATGCTTCATATTTTTGTGGGAACAAAATGTTTTTCAGGATTCTTTGATGAATAGAAAGTTCAGCAGAACAGCATTTATTTGAAATGCTTTTGTAACATTATAAATGTCTTTACTGTCACTTTTGATCAATTTAATGCATCCCGGCTGAATAAATACATTCTTTAGAACTGCTCTGAAATTAATACAGAAGCGGACAAAAAATAATAATAATACAAATGTATGTTTTGCACTGTTGTTGGCCACATGAATCACTACCTGCATCATCTCTGCGTGGATGTTCTCTTCTCTCACACACTGTCCAGACCTGCCAAAAACAGCAAAGCTCGGTGAGGTTACATTTGCATTCACATAATAAACACTAACCCGCCGGCTAGTAAAAATAAGTAGCTGTGCAAGCCCTATTGAGAAAATGTTAAAATCGTGAGGTTCAGTGCAGAACTCTCTCCTTTTGTTCTTTATTTGTGGGCATTTAAAAGAGACTCTCGTCTCTGTTCATCCATCTTCACTAAACAGCCAATTTGGTGTTTTGAGGTTTGTGCGTTTGAGTCGGAGTCTCATTCCATTGGCTTCCACACAACATCTTACACACTATACTTCACACACTTTATTCGGCCCGCAGCACAACATGGGTCAACTTCAAAAGACGCCCGATGCGCTGAGGGAAAAGACCCTCGGGGCAGAAGGAACAAGAAGGAATTGATAAAGGAGACAACACTCTATAAAGGGGCCAGAACAGGCAGCCAGACTTAAAGGACACACAGAAAGAGTGAATACAAATGACTGCAGAAAAACAGCCAGTGCCAATAAACCCTCTCCAAAAGCACTGGAGAACAGAGCGAGAGACACCGACTCTTGATTAATGATACTTTCTCACACAAAGCTGCTGCTAATAGCCTGGGATTTGATTGGTTTAATGCTCAGAGTCAACTTCTGACTCAACCGATGACGTAAAATACCAATTTTACCAATTTTAAATACCAATTGGTTGCTTTAGTAGCACAATATGGAAATGTATTAAACTTATTTAAAAAATTATAAATTGCTATTTTTATCTCACAATTCAGACTTTTTTTAACTTGCTATTAAGAATTGTGAGAAAAACTCGGAATTCTGAGAAGAAATGTCGCAATTGTGAGATAAACTTGTAATTCTAAGAAGAAATATCAGGATTATGAGACAAACTCGGAATTCTAAGAAGAAATGTTAGGATTATGAGACATAAACTCGGAATTCTGAGAAGAAATGTCGCAATTGTGAGACATAAACTCTGAATTCTTAGAAGAAATGTCGCAATTGTGAGACAAACTTGGAATTCTAAGAAGAAATGTCAGGATTATGAGACATAAACTCTGAATTCTAGAAGAAATGTCGCAATTGTGAGACAAACTTGGAATTCTAAGAAGAAATGTTAGGATTATGAGACATAAACTCGGAATTCTGAGAAGAAATGTCGCAATTGTGAGACATAAACTCTGAATTCTTAGAAGAAATGTCGCAATTGTGAGACAAACTTGGAATTCTAAGAAGAAATGTCAGGATTATGAGACATAAACTCGGAATTCTGAGAAGAAATGTCGCAATTGTGAGACATAAACTCGGAATTCTGAGAAGAAATGTCGCAATTGTGAGACAAACTTGGAATTCTAAGAAGAAATGTCAGGATTATGAGACATAAACTCGGAATTCTGAGAAGAAATGTCACAATTGTGAGACATAAACTCGGAATTCTGAGAAGAAATGTCGCAATTCTGAGACATAAACTCTGAATTCTAAGAAGAAATGTCAGGATTGTGAGACAAACTCGAAATTCTAAGAAGAAATATCAGGATTGTGAGGCACAAACTCGGAATTCTAAGAAGAAATGTCAGGATTGTGAGACATAAACTCGGAATTCTGAGAAGATTATTATTGCTTATTTTTCACAATTCCGCCACAAAATATAAAAAAGGTAAAAAAATGTAAAAAGCCAGAATTGTGCTATAAACAATAGATATAAACTCACAGTTCTGAGAAGAAAAGTCCAAATTGCGAGACAAAAAGTCACAATTACCTTTTTACGATTTTTTATCCCTTGGAGGAAACAAAGAAATGACTTCACCATTAAAACTGAAGTCTAATAATAAAAAGCACAGTCTAGCAAACACTTCAGCTCACTCAGGTCTGTATTTCAGGGGTTAAGCATGCTTCACACGCCGCCCACAGTGAATCAAGCCAGAGAGGCTCTGTAATTAGTGTGGACCCGGATCAGATGTTTAGTCCAACACCTGATCCAGGTCCAGCTCGATGGCCTTTCCTCCGAGACATTGATGAGCGCTCCATTCAACGCTCACACTGCAAATGTCATGATGCTGTGTGTGTAGAGCGTAACATTCGCTGCACTTATCTTCAAGACAAGAGAAAAGGTGTTATTATTATTAACGTAAACCAAATATACAATGTAAATGCAACTATGCCGTTGAATAATGACAGAATGTGTATCCACAGACCCTCATTAACAAACAATACATTCACAGATCACTATTAGTAACAAAAAACAGCATAATTTAACCAGAGCCCTGAATGTGTTTCTCATCTAACACAGGTTTAACATCCGCTCAAACGCTCGTTTCTCAGTCTGTGTTGGACAGAACGGCACGAAATGAAGCAATGCTCTCTGATTTCCAGAACAAACTCTAATTACAGAATGTAGACGTGCTGATTATCAGACACATTCATCAGCGGTTGGGGTTTATCTGTGCTTAACTCTTGCTGGCATTCATGGGGAATAGTTTTATTGCATGAAATGAGTGAATCTCACACACAAAAAAAGTCCAATTCATATTTCACTTAAATATGAAAAAATAAGAAATTGTTACTATTTTGTTATTGCATAAAGAAAATTAAGCATATTTAAGAATGTTAAGTTTTCTTCTTAAGAAAGGAATTTTTTCCAAAATGCCTTTTGATATTTTTTGCATGATAATTAATGACTAGGAAGTATTACATTATAGTTTTGTGGTAATTATTAATAATATTTTATTTTTATTTTTTAAATACGATAATGATTGTATAATTGACATAAATTGCAAATCAAAATTGGTCCTAAAAATAGCCTTTATGTTCTTCCTGCAAAAAAAAAAAATGTAATAATCATAATAATAATTTGGGGTAAAACATGTCTTCGTGAGACTGGCAAATATTATATGTTGTTGTTCTCGTTACGCTTGCTGGTTTACATTTTTTTTTTCTCATTTACAATTGAGGAGAGTTATTCAAAACTGAATAAATTCATCCATTCTCGGACCCTTGACATGTTGAACAGACTTTACAGGAAACTTTCTCTCCGAAAGCATTTGTGGCCAAATCCACTCTCAGACTTTTAAAGCGTCCACTTGAGACACGTCTCGTATCACGTCTACTCTTCGACTTCTCCAAACCCCAGGCCGTTGCCAAATAACCTGCACTACGCAAGGTGACGGCATTTCTCTGAGAGTGTAGTGTGGATAGGGAGGAGCTTTATTATCTATAATGAATAACACATTTGAGTAATTAGGCTCTGCTGAAAAACATGACGTGGGTGGCGAGTCTCTGGGCATATACTTGTTAACTGTCAAACACACTTTATTCCCAGCCAGAATGTCATTGTGGGAATTTTTCAGCATTTTGAAACAAGAGCTTTTTTGTTTATAACTTGGCATCCGAGGAGAGAAAAGAACAGGAAGAAAATATAATAAGAAAATCTCTTTGAATTAGTGAAACAATGAGCTTAAAAAGTCAACATGAAGGTCAAGTTCAACCCTGCACATCTCAAATATATCTTTATTTGCTTCTATTGCTGTAACCTTTCTTATGTTTATTAAGTAATTATTGCATTAACTATTGGCAACTTTTACAATTGGCTGCAGAACAGTAGTTTAAAACAACTAAACAGATATTTGACTAGATTAAGTTACAGCACTTTCATTGGTTCTGTACTTCACAGCGGCAATAAAGTTAAATCTAATCTTATTTAAGGACCAGATCAAGAGAAAAAAATAGATGCATAAAACACATTTCCACTTTTTTTTTTTTTTTTTTTTACATGGCTCTAATTCATGAGCCATTTCTTTAAGGGAACAAAAGCATATTATACAAGTTTTACTGTTTGACAACACTATCCATTTCCCCGTCTGCCGTGAACCTCCACCAGTGAGGAAATTGAAAAATTGCATTTCACAGTTTCGCTTGCCCACGTTTGACGTCCTGCAGCAATGTCACACAATCCCTGCATAATCAGACGAGTTCACCTTGATTGCACTTATAAAGCCAAACATCTGTAGGCCTGAGGACATTATTCACCCGAGACGAACATATTCCAGCCATTCATGTCGCTTTAATATGTCAAATGTGACAAACGGTTTCTGTAGAAACACAGATGTCCCTTCAATACAGGTTATAGAGCCCATGAGATCAAAATGACAGATGTCTGGAGCTTTGAGCTTATTCATATGCTAGTGGGTATAGGCAAACAAACAAACTTATGCTAATACATAAAAAATATGTATTTATTTAAATGTCGAACCAATAAATAAATAAATAAATACACTTCTTTAAATAAAAAATTTCTCTTCCAGCGTTACAGATTATATGTATCATCTCGTTTGATATATATATATATATATATTAGGGCTGTCAAACGATTAATCGCGATTAATCGCATCCAAAATAAAAGTTTGTTTTTACATAATATATGTGTGTGTGCGGTGTATAATTATTTTCTATATATAAATACACACACATGCATGTATATATTTAAGAAATATTTGCATGTATATACTGTGTATATATATTTATATTATATATAATTTATATTATATATAAATATTTTATATATAAATAACACATTTTTCTTAAATATATATATGCATGTGTGTGTATTTATATATAGAAAATAATTATACTCCATACACACATATATTATGTAAAAACAAACTTTTATTTTGGATGCGATTAATCGCGATTAATCGTTTGACAGCCCTAATATATATATATATATATATATATATATATATATATATATATATATATATATATATATATTATGTATGTATATCTATATATGTTTGAAACTCAATTAGAAACCACAGAAACAAACAAGGATTGAGAACTCAGACAAACAGGAACAGGGAAAAGTAAACTGATAGATAGATAGATAGATAGATAGATAGATAGATAGATAGATAGATAGATAGATAGATAGATAGATAGATAGATAGATAGATAGATAGATAGATGTTTATTTATTTATTTGTCAAGTAAATAAATAAATGAACAGGTGTAAATCTTTAAATTTAAACTTTCTGTCCAAAAAAAACAAGATAGCATTTAAAAATCAGATTGGGAAAACGTTTTACTGTAAATCATGCAAGGAATATCAACCAAAGAGAGCAAAGAGATGAGCTTTGACACAACCAACATCTCAGAAACAACATGCAAGTTTTAGCAGCCTTATCAAAAATTGAGAAGTCAGTCATACAGTAATATCTCTCATCATAATGTTTACGTGTCGCACATTCACTGCCTTACAAAATCTCCAGCCAGGGAAGATCAGAGACGGGATCCGACAGAACATGGTGCGCTGTGGGCAGGACATGAACTCATGGAAACTGGACAGTCTGTGATCCCTAGACATTATTAAGGAGGTTTCGCAGAAACTTTCTTCCACTTCAGCCTTTCGCTTTCCCAGAATCTGTCAATCGTCATTAACAGCGGATGAGAGATTGAAACCTGCTTCAGTCTCTGGTGCAAAACTGCTTCAGAACGGCTGTGGAGATTCAATGAAAGATCTCTATCATCAGCAGAAATCATGACGAGATGCATCTCTTCATTTAATCATGACTTATCAGGGGCCGTGCACAGAAGGATGATGACAGCGCCACCTACTGGTCAGAAAAAAAATCTAGATATTTATACAAAATATATATATACTGTATTTAGATGACATTATCTTGTTTGCATGGGCTTATACAAATTTTTGTCTAATATATATATATTTAAATGTAGATATTTTTTTACTGTAAACATGGTTGTTTTTCTTTTTTTCTTATTTTTTTATCAAAACCAGATTTTTATTTCTTGGTGTCTTCTATCGTGCTTTTGGAAATTGTTTTGAAGATTTTAATTCATGCAAATTCATCGCAGAGCAAACTAAATACACACACATCATTATTCTGGAACAGATTTAGATTGCAAGATAAAGTCCTTAATTATAATGCCTCGTAAAGTAGCGAAGAATTTGTCTCAAGAATGACACTTTTTGTTCTTTGCATTCGGCCTAATTAGGACGTCACCTTGAGAAAATGATTTATTTCATCTCAGGAATGCAGACGTATAAATCAAGGACCAGGAGATCTAATGGTATTCATAAAAGTCCCTGGCAGAACGTTTTATCTGAGTATGTGGTTGTTTTCCCTCGTCATAATTCTTTCGCTCAAAGCAAAAAAAAAAAAAAAGAAAAACCTTCCTCGGCTCCATTGAGTCATCAAATAACAGGCGTCTGTAAAGCAAGACCCAGTATTCCTGAAGCCAGCGTATATGGACAATAGATTCAGCTCTCCGTGTGTTCAACTCCAGCCATTCCCCTCATCAATCCTGTGATTTATAACAGCGAAAGGTTAGATGGTGTCTTTCCACAGTTTTTAAATGAATGGCTCACTTTGCAATTAAATCTTTCTCTCCTTCTCTTCCTGTGCACTTTTCCATGCATTGAGAGGGAGGCCTGGAACGCTCCCAGTGTTGGAGGCGAAGAGAACGAATGTATTTTCATTGGCACCGAAGCTGTCCAGCTGAAATTAACCGTGTATGAAATGTGCTGAATATTACGGATGGCATCCGGGCCAAGAAAGACAGTTGGTCTCAAACCCCAGACCGCGCTCGCCTCGCTATCTTTCAGAACCAGTCTAACTTTGGCCCGCCGGCCCACGCCAGAACCTCCAGCTTGCTGAATCACACTTCTAATGAGTTGAGACGGGACGCTCAGGGTCAGCCGGGATCCCGATCCCAGACAAAAGCTCCGGACGTGCAGCTTTTGCACTCATTTTGAGTTCTGTTTCTTCCATTGGTGCATTTCCACTCAGGAAAACGTGTTAATTCGTAATGTTGCTTGAACAAATGCAAGCGCATCCATGCAAACATCAGGGTTTATTGGACTGAAAACCTTCCAGTTATACGATACTGCTCAAAAGGTTGGGGTCAGACAACTAAATTATTATGTTTATTCAGCAAAGTTGCATTAAACTGATGAAAAGCGACAGTAAAGACTTGCACTTTGTTACAAAAAAAAGAAAAATGTTAAATACATAAATGCTGTTTATTTGAACTTTCTGTCCATCAAATAATCCCAAAAATAGAAGCACAACTGTTTTCAACACTGATAATAATCATAAATGTTTCTTGATCATCAAATCATCATATTAGAGTGATTTCTGAAGGATCATGTGACACTGAAGACTGGAGTAATGATGCTGTAAATTCAGCTTTGATCACAGGAATAAATTACACTTTATTCTGTATATTCACATAGAAAACTGATATTTTAAATTTGTAATAATATTTCAGAATTTTTATTGTATTTTTGATCAAATAAATGTAGCCTTAGTGAACTATGGAAGCTTGTATACGCCACAGAATAAAAAATAATAAAGGTAATTGGGACTTCTTATCTCACAATTGCTAGTTTACATCTCGCAATTCTGACTTTTTGCATGATATAAAGTCAGAATTGCGTAATATAAAGTCAGAATTGTGAGATATAAACTTAAATAAATAATAAATAAACTTGCAATTCTGACTTTATTACATGCAATTGGGAGATATAAAGTGAGAATTGTTTAGGCACATGTGATGGTTATAAAGTCAGAAGTGTGAGATGTAAACTTGCAATTCTGAGGAAAAATGTCAGTGTTTTTTCCTTAGAATTGAACTTTATAACTCACAATTGTGATTGAGATCAATTTTACGAGATAAAAAGTCACAATTATCTTTTAAAGTGTTTTATTCTGTGGCGGAAACAAGCTTCCATAGTGAACTGAAGAGACTATTCATAAAGTCAGTTTTCTGCAACAACAGAAAATGATGCAAATGAGGCTTGAAACAAGCTTACATTACACTAGAACATGAATACAGCTGCTTTAAGAGTGAACCCATCTCACGTCGGGCTTCAGTAACACCCCAGAAACAAAGTACACTCTCCTTCTAGTGCGTCTTATGAGACTTTTCATTAAGAACATGATCCCGTTCACCTGTGACACACACTCTCGCGTGTCTGTCCTTCACTGGGATTTTTGCAGAACAGCCTGAATTGATGTTGTGACCTTGAAGTCAGCATTAATATCGCTTGCGTTTGATGCCGTGACTTTCAGCATGCTGTAATGACAAGACGAGAGGATTATAAGCGTTCGGAAAATCTTAATTCTTTTCGTAATTATCTTTTGGCCCGAAACCGTCGACAGTATGGTTTCCTTTAGGACTCATTATTTCCACCGCAGTGAAGTGATCTACAGAAGGGGTTTGGCGCTAAAATTGATGGAGGGAAGCCAAAACCTCCAGCGCAAGGAACGAGAGAGTGGAAGGTGCAGCTCTTCAGAAAACTTTTACAAATTCTGTATGGCGAACCGACATGAGGTGATTCTGCTCTATGTTGTAATATATATATATATATTTTTTTTTAAAGATTTGGAATAGAAATTCCTCCAGCGGTGGAGAAACAAAAGAGACGCTGTGTTCAGTTTGTTCTATTGAAACTTTACATTTATGCATGTAAAAAATAAAATCAGTTGATTTGGATGATCCACGGCAGTGAACAGATTCAATGTGTTGGTGTCATATTTGCTTTATAGCACATATTTAATTAAAAGCTGATTATGTTTTACCATGCATTCAACAACGACAAATTAGGCTGTATTCTAGTTGTTTTAGTTTTTAAATGAGTTTCATTTATCCGCACAGTTACAATAGCTTAATATGTGGGAGAGCGTAGCTATAGAGAGCGACAATATTGTATTGCAATAAGTAGCACTTCAAAGTCAATAGCAAATCAAAAAGTTAGCACATCCTTTGTAATTGAACAAATTATGGTTATGGTTGCACTTAAAATAGTTACAAAATAGATGTGTGAGTGGATGATAACTTATACCATTAATTGTACCCAGCATATATGTAAAATGTTACCTGAGAGACAGAGACAGAGAGAGAGAGAGAGAGAGAGAGGAGGTAAAGAGAGAGAGAAAGAGAAAGAGAAAGAGAGAGATAAAAGGTAAAGAGAGAGTGCACCAAGAAAGGGACCCAGAGAATAAAAGAGGGCAACAGTTACAATCTTCTTTTATCCTTTCCCTGATCATGTGACTTTGACCCAAATGTGAGACGTTCAAACTGACCAATCAGATAATGGCAACTTCCCCCATCGTTCTAAAGGTGTGACAATTCATCAACCCCCGAAGTTCACACATCTTGGCCTACAGGCCTTGATCGCTATCAGCCCCTCGGTGTCTTCAGGAACTCCACATGGTCCCTGTGGTGAAAGAGGGAGTGGAAAACAGTAAAGCAAATGTCTTTGATCATTTCAAATATCTTGGATTATTTTCAATCCTACAATGTCAATGAATCGATTCACTGATTCAGTTCCACGCATCACTCTTTTAGGGCTTTTTATAGCAAACACAAAATAGCCTGAAGTCTATTTGTTTTAGTTTTTAAGTTTGTTTAATTGGTAACACTTTACAATAAGATTCATTAGTTAACTCCATTAGTTAACATGAACTAATCATGAACAATACCTCATCATTTATTAATCTTACTTAATATTAATTTCAACATTTACTAATACGTTATTTAAATCAAAGGTTGTATTTGTTAACATCAGTTAATGCACTGTGAACTAACATGAACAACATTTTCTTTTTAATTAACAATAAAAAAAATTATTAGCAATTAATAAATATTGCTTATTGTTATTCAAGTTAGTTAATACTTTAACATTAATGAACCGTTCAAGTTTAATGCTGTCGTCCCGATTGCGATTTTCTTCCTTCAGACAGTATGTCTCTAATTAAATTAATAATTAAAGTTCAAAAGTTATTGTCTTTTTAAGTAGCTTAAATATACTGAACTTTTTGTTCTTTTCTGTAAGATTTGAACTA
>NC_137137.1:1705000-1745000 GCF_949319135.1 Squalius cephalus
GGTTTCCCCATGTTCAGACAGTAGGTTAAGCTTTCTGTGGGCGTTTACAGCAGTAATAAGCCTCATCCGTGTGTTCTTCCACGAGATGCATTAGAGCTGTCATTTGCACCGCAGAAATATGACGTCTACACACTAATGATTTGCAGAACTGTGTGAGGAGATGCCTTCCATGAATCACACAAATGCATTCTCGCATTCACATTAGCAGAGTGAGATTTACGCTGCTGTGGTTATCATGCTAATGCATTGTAAGAACACAGTAAATCACTGTACTGCACATCTTAGCTCCACCCGGGTGATTTTCTCCATGTGCTGCTCGCGATTCACTTCTGTTTCTAATGCAAATGCACCAGAACACGACACTGCACTGCCCATATGAACCCACAGATTAACACTGAGATTACAAATATCAATCCTATAAAGCTTTCATAGTTGAAACACAAATAAATACACAAAAAAGACTCTAAATGATAAGCATGATCTGATAAACCTGTTGCACATAATCTAGTACTTCATGCCTTCTGTCGTCTAATTTATATCGTAAATAAAAAAATAAAATGAAACGTATAACTTTGATGTTAGTAATATTTCAAGATGAACATTTACTGTACTGAAGAGATTTAGGTTCACTTGATTATTATAATTTTTTTATGTGTGAAATATCACGAGGATCAAATATGATCATCAGGCTTTTGAGGAAGATTTATTTGTTCATCTCTCATTCATCATTGCATTGTATTGCATTATATGTTTTAAAACTAGAGCTTTGATCATAAAACTAAGCATTAAAATATCATCTTACTAAGACATACCATATGGTGGATATTGATATTAATATGCATTTTATGCAAGTATCTGCTGTATAAATGTCTCATTGATTTACATTTCAAGCATCAGAATTTCATCTTACTCTTTGTCCATATAAATATGAGCATCTGCAGCAAATTGCATATTTTTTGCTCAGTTTGGGCCTCTGAATAAAATTGAAGGAAGATTTTCCTCCATATTCTCAATACATCATACTATATGATCCATAAAAGCAAATATAATCCTCAAAATAAAACAAAACACATACACACATATGCAAAAACAAAAACGTTGTCTAAAGGTTCGATAAACTGTTCCATTTCAAATAATTAGATTTTTCTGACTATTATTTAATATTTCACAGGGTTTATGTTTAAGTTTTATCTTAAAAAAATGAAACATGGTTAATTGAATGATAATGGGCTCATAGATACATCATGTCAGAAAACAAGTAACATTAGCAAAATTGGTCCTAGAAAATCTCAGGCATTTGTGTTTCCATCTCCAAATCCAGCCATCCAGAGCTCTGATCCTGATTAATCTCAAGAGGGGCTTTTTGTCACAATGGATCCACAGAGCAAAGTAACCTAGCAACAAATAACCGCTATTACTATCTTGGAAATCATTTTGTTCCCCCCGACGTCCAACACTCTTAAAAATAAAGGATCTTTGTTGGCATTGATGGTTCCATTTAGAACCTTTAACATGCATGGAACATTTTATTGAACAAAAGTTTCATTATAATGAAATAATGTTCTTAAAATGTTCTTACACTAAGAAAAAAATGGTTCTTTTAAGGAACTGTTCACTTAAAGGTACTTTGAGGAACCAAAAATGGTTCTTCTATGGCATCACTGCCAAAATCCCCTTTTTGGATCCTTTATTTTTGAGAGTGAACCTACAGGTTAACCACAGTGAAGGATTTTATGGGTGTTTCTTTGTTTTATGTCACCACATTCATAAAGTCAAAGTCTGAAGTGTGCAAACAACATAAAATGTTGCTATTTAAGTTTGACTCAAACCTTCATTCAGCGTCATGCTGTTCAAAATACATTTGTGTCTGAACTGCTCTTTTTCATTCAACGACACACTTGCACTGATAAAAACATATAACATACATTTAAGGTGAAGTTCATAACATCTACAGGCTCATATCAATTAAATGAGATTGTAATATGTTTCCAACCCCATGTCATTCAACATGTGGCAAGAATGAGACAGCATGGCGGTCTAAATCGGCCAGTATAGGAAAGAGGAAATCCAGATGTTTGGCTTCCTCACATGAATATATTTATCTGCCATACTGTTTAAATTCAGCACAAGAGCCAAAGTGAACACAAAGAGAGAGTAATAATGAGCAGAGAATCTGATACGCAGCAGATTCATCTCAGGGCGGCTAAAAGCTTCAGAATGAACACAGATGTGCAGTGTGAATTTGAGAGCTCACACATTACATGGAAATCAGATTAAGGCAAAGTATTATAATCATTTGTACATCTACTGGTTAGTTTAACACCTTGTCTTTCTCGCACACTGGATTGGCCAATCAGTTGTGTTCGTATAGACGCCTCTAATGGTTGATGTTAGTAACACAAGCTATTTATTTTATTATGAACACATACATCTTTAAAAATAAAGGTTACAAAAGAGGATTTGCCATGGAAGAACCATTTTTGGTTCCCCAGAAAAACTTGCAGTGATCAGTTCTAAAAAGAACCTTTTCTTTTTGTGTGTATGTGTGAAGAACCTTTTGTCCATTTGAAAGGTTATATGGATGTTAAAGGTTCTTCATGGAACATTCAATGCCAGTAAAGAACCTTTAATTTTAAGACTCTTACCTCTCAGTTGGTCCTTCAGGGTGTCGTTTAGGGGTGAAGTGTCTAAGTCACAACATCTAGCTACTGGAGTGCCTCAGGGCTCGGTGCTGGGACCACTTCTCCTCTCCATCTGCATGACATCACTAGGATCTGTCATTCAGAAACATGTTTTTTCCAGTCACTGCTAAAAAAAAAAGAAGCTTCGTTAGCCAACTGTGGTTGCAAGTTCTGTCGTTATCAGCATAGTTCAAGGATTCAGTGTTTCCCGAAACCATTGTTCTAACGAACATTCGCAAGCAGCATCATAAAGTGTGTTTGGAACGACAGATCTCGACCTGTGGTTAGAAGCAGAGTTTCTTGTTAATAATACATGTGGACTCAATAAATCCTGATCTTGAACAAAATAAGCAAGCTGACATACAGTACAACCTGTCTCTTATTTATTTATTTACGTCTTGTAGTTTGTCAAAAGATTTAAAGCGTCGTTTTTGAAGAGTGCGCATGTGCAAGCATGCTCTAGTGCGTAAGAATGAGTCTATGATTGAATCTGGAAATAAAGCAAAATAACTGAGAAAAATGAGAAATAGTCCTCAGATGCCATGTCCGTAATTTATAGCAAAAAATCTGGCATTTTTTCGATCTCAAACAGATTCATTAAAAGAAGTTATTATTCCACCATGTGCATGATTAACCAACGTGGTTGAACGACCACTACTACTTGATTTCTTCAACTATACTTCATACTATGTAGTTAAGCAGCGAGTTAAGGCGTTGTACGGGAAACACAGCCCAGACTGGACTATTATAATGCTCTCAGGCCTTCCAGCATCACTGTCAAACCTGCAACTGATCCAGAAGCAAGAGTGGTCTTTATCGAGCCGAAGAAACGCACATCACACCTCTCTTCATAAAATCGCCCTGGTTGCCAATTGCTTCTCGTATCAAATTCAAGGCACTGATGTTTGCCTACAGAACAACCACTGGCTCTGAATCCTTATACCTAAACTCACTACTTCAGACCTATGGGTTTTGTATTGTTGGATTGTTTCGATTGCTCTTCTCATTTGTAAGTCGCTTTGGATAAAAGCGTCTGCTAAATGATTAAATGCAAATGTGAGAGTGTACTTTTAAAACCCTTTGTTTAAACATCCACCTCAGGATAGTTTCAATAATCATGCCTTTCTTCTAGGATGTTTGAGGATTAGTTTAGGCAAGCTTCTGTAAGAAAGAGGCTGTTTAGAGCATGCATGTAAATTGCGTTTAGCACAAGGACACACACACACTGTGCAATTCTGAGCTTTAAAGTGATAAATATTGAGGCGAGAGAGGTCTTGATGGATCCACTGGTGGAGCGAACAGGACAGACCAGTGAAGGGGAAATGGATACATGACAGAAAGCTGGTGATCTGAGACATGAGAGGCAGTGGTCAGGACTAGACGGAAATCAATACGAGAACAGCGGCCATTTAAGACTGCCAGAGAAAGACATTGGATTTGCATTATTCATGCAAAGACAATTGTTTAATCCATTTTAGGGGCGTAATTATATCTAATTGTGCTGTGGACAGAGCAAAGCTGAAACGAATGGCTGTAGGTTTATTGAGCTATGCTTGAAGTGTAAACACTGTAAAATTCAATTCTGAAAGAGTATGTTTGTCTTGTTTTCCAGTAAAAACGTCTACACATCCTTAAAACTAAATAAATTGACCTGAAAATCAAATATGCACAAGACACAAGAGGCTTGTTTTCCAAGAATATATCAACATTCTGTATAAATGTATTTTGTTTTGCTAGTTCTTCTGCCAGGGCAAAAGACAAATTACAGGTGAATTTATCTTGTCTCAAGGATGTTTATAGATATCAATTCAGATGTGCTTTTAACAGCGAGAAAACATTTATACTAGATTAATGGCTTGGGTTTGGTATGTAATAATTCTTCACAATCTTTGTATTCGCACTATGTTGCCACTGTTCTATTTTAATTTCAAACCCTGTCAACCTATAACCTCCCTTGTCAATGCAATCTGGTCATGTGACTCTCCTGCAGATGAACTCTGACCCCTCTGTGCAGGTCAGTGCTTTTAAATTGGTTCCACGTCACCTGTCATAGTGCTACTGTTAGAAACCTGTGAGCAGATGGGAGGAAAAGATACAGTAAACAGTCTCAATAAAAAATCTCTCATAATCAGGTTTCAAAATGCATGTACGTCTGCAAGCGTGCAAGTTCTGTAAATACATGACAATTCAACATCATGTTGCTCCAAACCCATATTATGTTTACACACAAAGAAAGTGGATGAAAATGACAATCTAACTAATTTGCATAATGCAAGCCTCTGGTCTTGATTGGCTGAACAGCGTCTCTTAGCTCCGCCCTCAAACACTGTAGTGTATCTGAGACTGGAAGAGTTTGGTTCGTGTTGTTCATGTCGAGAAGACGCTGTTTTCTGCTGACAAAGCAA
The DNA here is from genome assembly GCF_949319135.1 of Squalius cephalus. Classification (NCBI taxonomy): domain Eukaryota; kingdom Metazoa; phylum Chordata; class Actinopteri; order Cypriniformes; family Leuciscidae; genus Squalius; species Squalius cephalus. Next base: position 1,710,087 of record NC_137137.1, read on the forward strand.
ATCCACTTTGATGAGATTGATACGGTAAAACCCACGCCATCGTTACTGTTCGTATCACTGTGATCAAGAGCTGAGATTCAGATATGATAATGAGCGTTTACTTTCTGACCAATCACAGCAGAGCAGCTCTCAGAGAGGCGGGGTTTAGAGAGACTGAATCTTTGAACGAACCATTTCAGACTCTTTGAGAAATGAGATGATGTGCAATGTACATTATGAGAAAATTAAAGTGTTTTTTGACCTTGGTTGCATGTGAATCTATTGTAGGAGACGCCAAAAACTAAATTAGGAAGTTTTAAAAGAGCACAATAGGGGGACTTTAAAGGTTATAAAGCAAGGCAGAGCTTGAATATATAAACAGTGTGTCAGTCAGCTGACATTGCATAAACGTTTTATAGTTAATTGTGCCTCTTACACAATTAGCTAATTGCAACTCCTCTAATTATTCAGTGGAGTATGAGAAATGTGTTGTTCCATCAGTAAGGACGTCTGAAGCCCAGGAGACTGTGAGATCAGCGGCGCAAATCTGACAAAGCTGCGGGAAACATCTCTGGGCGGATTGTGCATGACTATCTACAGGAGATGAACAGAGAAAACACACATGAGAGCTGTCATCGTGTTCTTACATCGCAGGGTCAAGCATTTACAAGCAACAGCATTTAAACACAGTCATGTGACTCTCTGGCAGAAGCAAACCTGACCTCAGATAACCTCAGGTAACCAGCTTGATATTAACTAAGCTGGGTTTGAGCATCTCTTTAGCCTGTCACGGGCTCATCCTTCAGCTCAAATAGACGATGCATCAACTCTTGAGTGATCCGTGACAGAATTGAATTGAGAGCTTTCCACCTCATTTACCGAGGTCGAATCCAGATGAGACAAACTCGAGCGCTCGCGTCTTGTTCTCTGAATTCTGATGTGCACATCACCCTTCAAATGAACTTACGGCGAGTTCACAAAAGTGATCAGGGAATGAATCAATGTTGTCAGGGCCCAAGAAGTGTTTGTTTGTGCGTGGCTGTTTTTTATAAGCTCGTTTTACCTTAGAGGCCAATACTTAAATTAAGAGTGCTTTGATTGAAGACGCCTGTCTGGGACGAAGATGAGGAAAGTCTGAGGAAACAAGAGAGTGAAACTTTGAAAGAGAAAAGCAGAGCTGACCTTAAAGATGAAGTTTCAAGTGGCACCAAACACAATCACAGAGAATAATTTGATGTGCATTTCCAGAAGGAAATAGCTTAGTGTTGTTATTAACTAAAACCATTAAAAAGTATTTTTCAATGTGTGTGTGTGTGTGTGTGTGTGTGTGTGTGTGTGTGTGTGTGTGTGTGTGTGTTTGTGTGTCTGTGTGTCTGTGTGTGTGTGTGTGTGTGTGTACTTAACTATATTTTGGGGACTAATTTGGACCCAGAAAAGACCAAAACCTGACAAAATCTCCAAAAAGCTCCCTTTAGGGACGTTCTCATTTGTAAATCTGGTAAAAAAAAAATTAAGTAATTAAATTATTATGTTTTTTAAATGAAAAACTGCAGAAAGTTGTGTGTGGTGGGTAGGTTTAGGGGTGTGTGTGTGTGTGTGTGTGTGTGTGTGTGTGTGTGTGTGTGTGTGTGTGTGTGTGTGTGTGTGTGTGTGTGTGTGTGTGTGTGTGTGTGCGTGTGTGTGTGTGTGTGTGTGTTGGGTAGGTTTAGGGTTGTGGTTAGTGTAAGGGGACAGAATATACAGTTTGGATATAGTATAATAGCATATAGTATAAAAACCATTACGTCTATGGAATATCTCCATTTAGATAGCTAAGTAAACCTCTGTGTGTGTGTGTGTGTGTGTGTGTGTGTGTGTGTGTGTGTGTGTGTGTGTGTGTGTGTGTTGTGTGTGTGTGTGTGTGTGTGTGTGTGTATAACTTGCACCAAAAATTTGGCAAAAAAACTAAACTAAAATTAAAGCTAACAAGAAATGAAATATATATTATTTTTAGTTAGCTTTATTTTTATTTTCATTTTTTGCCAAATTTTTGGCATATCAATTGCCATATCTATGATGAATAAAATAACAAAATAATCAAGTCAGCAAAAGAACAGTGGTCAGTCAAACAGAACGTCCAGCCCAAACTCACCCCATTGGTCAAACAAACAAACCACTGTTTCACAGATTCATAATCCCAGTGACTGACTCCGACTCTCAGACCAGACACGGGTTCGGACATCTTCACATCTTCAGCGGAGAACCATAACAAACACTCCTGAGAACCAGAACACGTGTGTTTAGATGATCAAGTCAAAATCAACTCACTCGCAGCCAACACAGAGAATCAAATTAACTTTAAAATAAACTAAATTAATCAAAAAACTAACAAATAGTGTGTGTCTAAGCAGGGTTTGAAATGAACTTTGTAACTAATTTGGCTACTAAAGTTACTAAACTTCTACTAGCCAAAATAAATAAATAAATAAAATAAAAAATAAACCAGATTAACTACGTCACAATTTATAAATATATAAGTTTGGTTTTCATTCATTCATTTCTTATTCAAACTAAATCCTGTCATGGAGCATCTCCTCCCGTCCTCTTTCATCCTCATCCTTTTCTCCAGAAATGTATTTTAGGTGGACAGATCACAAAGAACATAAAAAAAAATGTAGGATGTTGGAAGATAACAATGTCTTTTCTGTTAACCAAATGCTTTTAATCTCCTCTGTTGCTTCAATGCAAATGAACAAACGTGCCATTATTTGTTGCGTATAGTGACGTGTGTGTTCAAGTAGATATGAGCAGATTCTGCACAATACTCTGCATTTAATATATCATGATGACTTTGCGCTAAATCTGCACAGATTTGTCTTACACGAACTTCCCCCGTAAAGTGAGTAACACGCCAAATTGGCTCGTGATTTGACAGCGTTTCCCGCCACACTTGATTTTTAACCGCATTTGTCGGGTGTTAATTTCAAACCCTGTGTCTAAGAAAGAAGCGCCCAGGTGGGCTTTTACACCATTGATTATGAAATATTGCCGTGTTTTCATGAGCAGACGTTTGGCTCCTGGCGAGAGTCACCAGGACACGAGGAGCAGGTGTCCGGCAGAACCGTGACCCCGGGGCCGGTGCCAGACTTGGCACGTTCCTGACCTCGCTTTCACACCATCTCCTGCTGAGGGGCATTATGGGCAGGAGAGGGAAATACACCAGGGTTTGTAGTTGGAATGATGCTGGAATTAAATTCACCATGAAATCAAAAATAGACACTAGAGGGTACAGTGTGCATTGACGTCACTTTCCTGCGGGAACAACACCGGACTGAGTGGCAGAAGAGCTGCGGAGTGGCTGGAGTTAACAGGGGAAACTGCGACAACACGAGTTAAACAAACGATTATCAGTTTAAACTAAAGGTTGGACTCAATATAAAGTTCCTTACGACTTACCAAAGATCCAGTGATCCGTGGATATTGACATGTAGCCGGGAATCATGTTTCCTGATATTTATATGAGCCTGATTTCAACGCCGAGGAAAAACATACTGTAAAGCAAATTTGCCCGTGAACACTTTATATAAATACAATATAGGTCTAAATACATGTGATCACTTATATCAATGTTATATATATATTCATATCGTCCAGCCTTAAAACTTGTATAGTTTTTTGTCAGTGTTTATTTAAAAACATCCAATTATGCAGAATATACGATGGTAAATATTAAATTGATGAGTTGTCAATACAGTATATAGGGTGTGATTTTAGTATTTTCTAAATGATTTATCGGTGCACATCATTATTAATTTGTTGAATTCCTGTTCCTGGTGATCTTGAATCAGAATAAGTTCCTTCAGCATCTCTTCTCTTCTCTGATGATGTGGGCGGGGCAACCTGTCACTCACATGAGATCAGCCAATAGCAAACCACAACCATCCAATCAATTCCACACGGACAAAATCAAACCCCGCCCACATTTGTTCTCGTTCCAGAAGCGTTTCACTCGGATATAATAGGGGAGAAAAGACGATCACAGCTTCCATTTCATGCTGACTCTAATGAAATTAGATTAGATTTACATCAATTCTCCTCAAGTTAACCGTAACCTTAGAAGAGAATCACATTAACTATCAACGTGATCCACTAAACACAAATGTTTTATCATTTCAAAGCCAACTAACAACAATCTCAATACATCTCAACCTCAATTAAAAACAAGAAAAGAAAAATCAAACACTGACAATCAGGTTGCAAAATGCATTATCGTCATCTTTTTCTGAAACGCAAACTCAGCAAATACAAAATACATATAAAGACAATTCGGTCATCATTTACTCAAGCTCATGTTGATCCATACAAAGACACTGGATAAAAGTAAAGCACCATAAAAAAATCCCTATATTTCCAGTTTTTGAAAGACCAGATGATATGAGAAACTGATCAATATTTAAACTTGATACTCATTTATTTTAGTTCATTGCACTGAACTCAATGAAAAGAGGAAGAAAAGGAGAACACTTGAACTACTCATTTTATTGTGCTTTTTGAAGCTTGAATCCTGCAGTCTCCTTTCATTGTATAGAAAAGAGGAGCGTGAATATAGAAATTTAGAAGGAATTTTAGTCAGATTTGGCAGTTGCTTCCAGAACGGTGGGTCCATTAAAACTCATTCAGTCATCTGTCTCTTTCTCTCAGTTTATTTAACACGGAGGAGGAGATATTTCCCATTGATGACAAGTGCTGGTAATTATTGGTTTCTAATAAAACCATAAATCAAGTCACATTGCAAGGTAGCATAATTTTCTACAGTGAACATTCTGCCTCTTTCTGTGAAATATGAACAAATTAATCAGGTTTGGAAGAACACACGGATGAGCAAATGATAACAGAATGTTCATTTCCACATGAGCTATTCCTGAAAGGTTATAAAAGATTTGAACAAACAAACTTGTCAGAAGTTTTGCATCACTTTTCAAAAGAGTGTTTGTGTGTCTTTCAAATAAATGCCATTTGCTTTGACATTTTGTTATCAAATGCAATGAAAAAAGTCTGACTTTTCTGGGGCCACTGTAGATTGTATGCATTACATAACTAAAAGTACTCATAAATTACACACACAAAAAAGAAAGTTTTGGTCAAATGTTAGAATGTCAGAACACTAATGCATCTGATGATGTCTTTGTCTGCTCTTTTGCTGTTCGATCTCCTGTGGCGTCTGTGAAGAGACACAGAAGATTGAATCTCACCTTGTAAAACTCTTCTAAGGCACGTTACATCACTTCACCGGGATGTTTTGGCTCTCACATGGAGCACAACACGCTGTGGCCATATGCTTCTCCAGGTGGATGAGGCGTCCAGGCAACAGCGCCAAAGCAGCGGGAACGTTTCCTCACAAATTAGAGCATCTCCCCAGCCGAAGGTTCAAGCAGAACAATCCACTCCTCTCTGAAACAAAGCAAACAGTGATTATTTACCTCCTCTAACAATGAGAAAGAGCAGAGCAGTCGAAAGCAAAGCGAGTGTTTCCGCTGAGACCGATGCCCATTAATAACACAAACTACGTGACCCCGAGATCACAGCATGATTTTAGTTGATTTCTTCTACATTAGCTGAATATCAGGTCATGCAAAGGAACAAACTAGTCATGTTTCTGGAAGTGGACATTAAGACAAATATTACTCCTTGATTTCCATGTTGTAGATACATGATTTTCAAATCTACACATGTATCTAATAATTTCTGGACAGTAGCCCAGACAGAAACACGTGGATTTGAATCAAGCTCTGAAGTAAAAGCTAACGCTCCGATCTGGACCTGTCTTTGCATTTATTCACTAAATTATGGCCATTTTCTACATTTTATTCTAATGACTTTTATAGATGATTTTGGAAGCGCTGATCCCGTAATTTGCATTCAGACAGAGAATCATACGAAACTGTCATTAAGGCGCTTAAACGTGTGAACGATCAACTTAATTTGCATTATAAAATTGTAAATATGGTATATTTTATACATCATTAGTGCTCTTATAAATGTCAGTCCTCAAGAATATTTCACTAGATAAATGCCAAGTTTCCCATGTTTATGGCAGCAAGTTTAACATTTCAAGCCCAGAAAATCACTGTTGAGTTTCAAGTGGCCATTTAATTGGTGGTACAGTAGGTGGCATCCAAATGCATTAAAATAGCATACTCAATCATTTTTCAGTCTCTCATTACTAATATATAATGAGCAGTTAACATTATTATGGAAGCTTATTTCCGCCATGGAATAAAAAATATAGAAGGAAATTGCGACTTTTTTTTTCAGAACTTCAAGAAGGGAGAAAATGTCAAAATTGTGAGATATAAACTCAGAATTCCGAGAAAAATTCAGAAGTGCGAGGTGTAAATTCAGAATTCCGAGAAAAAGTCAAAATTGGGAGATATAAAGTGCGAGATGTAAACTTGGAATTCGAGAGAAAAAGTAAATGTGTGAAAAACGTATGTTTTTTCCAAGAGAAAAAGTCCAAATTAAGAGATGTAAACACAAAATTCAGAGAAAACTCTGAATTGTTAGATAAAAAGTCAATTACCTTTTTTACATTTTTATTCCAAGGCGGAAACAAGCTTCCCGCAGAGCTCAACCACTTGATCTTACAGTGCAGAAAATAACAAGCCCTTTTTGCATTCGGCTGGAAAAAAATTTTCATGACACCTACTTAATACAATGGATTTTCCCCCCATCTGCAGGATCTGTGTCCAATTTTTTAGTGCAATTGAAAAATGGCCCAGGAAGTCCTTCAGAAGTTCACCATGACTCCCGAGCCACAAATATGCGGTGAGCTGCTTTTAGGATCGACTCTCTGCTGCAGGACGGAATGCACAGGGATCTAAATATGGAAAGAACACAAATAATGAAGTGCAGCTGGGGTTCAGCTCCCATGCCACGAGCTGCTATTGTTGCCGGGACGTTTTTTGAGGCATTTATTCTGAGAAACACATCAAAACGGGTCTTGCACCGCACCTTCATTAGAGCAGGCCAGCGTTCCGTATCGGTGGAGAAACCGGATCTCCAGACGCCCTTATCCAACACTGAGGATGAAGAGACTTTCAACTTCTGCGGGAGGAAGGACATCTGTGTGGGCTTCAATGTAAACTCAGAATTCCGAGAAAAAGTCAGAATTGTGAGAGGTAAACTCAGAATTCCGAGAGAAATAGTCAGAAGAGCGAGACAAAAACTCAGAATTACGAGGAAAAAAGTCAGAATTGTGAGATGTAAACTCAGAATTCTGAGAAAAAGTCAAAATTGTAAAATGTAAACTCAGAATTCCGAGAAAAAGTCAGAATTGTGAGACGTAAACTCAGAATTCGGAGGAAAAGTCGGAAGAGCGAGATATAAACTCAGAATTCCGAGAGAAAAAGTCAGAATTGTAAAATGTAAACTCAGAATTGTGAGAAAAAGTCAAAATTGTAAAATGTAAACTCAGAATTGTGAGAAAAAGTCAAAATTGTAAAATGTAAACTCAGAATTCCGAGAAAAAGTCAGAATTGTGAGATGTAAACTCAGAATTCCGAGAAAAAGTCGGAAGAGCGAGATATAAACTCCGAGAGAAAAAGTCAGAATTGTGAGATGTAAACTCAGAATTCCAAGAAAAAGTCAGAAGTGCAAAATGTAAACACAAAATTCCGTGAGAAAAAGCCATAATTAAGATATTAAGATAAAAAAACGGAGAATTGAGAGATAAAAAGACGTTTTTTTGAGGCATTTATTCTGAGAAACACATCAAAACAGGTCTCGCACCGCACCTTCATTAGAGCAGGCCGGCGTTCCGTATCAGTGGAGAAACCGGATCTCCAGACGCCCTTATCCAACACTGAGGATGAAGAGACTTTCAACTTCTGCGGGAGGAAGGACATCTGTGTGGGCTTCAATGTAGGCTCAGAATTCTGAGAAAAAATTAGAAGTGCGAGATATAAACTCAGAATTCCGAGAGAAAAAGTCGAAGAGTGAGATAAAAACTCAGAATTCCGAAAGAAAAAGTCAGAATTGTGAAATGTAAACTCAGAATTCCAAGAAAAAGTAAAAACTGTAAAATGTAAACTCAGAATTCTGAGAAAAAGTCAAAACTGTAAAATGTAAACTCAAAATTCCGAGAAAAAGTCAGAATTGTAAAATGTGAATTCAGAATTCCGAGAAAAAGTCAGAATTGTGAGACGTAAACTCAGAATTCGGAGGAAAAGTCGGAAGAGCGAGATATAAACTCCGAATTCTGAGAGAAATAGTAAGAATTGTGAGATATACTGTAAACTCAGAGTTCCGAGGAAAAAGTCAGAATTGTGAGATGTAAACTCAGAATTCCGAGAAAAAGTCGGAAGAGCGAGATATAAACTCCGAGAGAAAAAGTCCGAATTGTGAGATATACTGTAAACTCAGAATTCCAAGAAAAAGTCAGAAGTGCAAAATGTAAACACAAAATTCCGTGAGAAAAAGCCATAATTAAGATATTAAGATAAAAAAACGGAGAATTGAGAGATAAAAAGATGTTTTTTGAGGCATTTATTCTGAGAAACATCAAAACGGGACCTTCATTAGAGCAGGCCGGCGTTCCCTATCGAAATCTGGAGAAACCGGATCTCCAGACGCCCTTATCCAGCACTGAGGATGAAGAGACTCTCGACATCTGTGTGGGCTTCGCTGTGGCCCATGATTAATAGAGTAAAGGTGAAGGGACGAGACACCTTTGGCTCGGCGGATCTTAATGCCGAACATGAGCTATTCCCATCGGACCCACCGCAAAGACACACTGCATCTAATGAGGGCAGGACTGAGTTCAGGTTCAGGCTGTGAGGTAATTCTGACTCCATCATAGAACTTCTGTGGTGCAAATTGACCATAGAAACCGCGGCTGGGTGAACAATTTTGGGAAAAAATGGGAAACATTAAACAGAGTCATGAGAGCTACTACAGCTCCTCTATAACATCATTCACTAAAACAGATGTAACACAAGCTACAAAATCACTACATTTCCCATTATTGGGAAATGTTACACAGGTATCGAAACAATGATACAGTATAAAGGTCAATATCATAACAAAAACTGAAAGAAAATTTGAATATTGTGTTGGTCAAAACTCATATGTTAATATTTCAGAAAATCACATTGGTTTGGGTTTTTTCATGAAATCAGATATTCTAAATAATCTTAATGCATCTTTACCATACAACAAGTTGCCAAGTCTATCAAAAATAAATAATAATCTTAAAGTAGATTATTGATATATATGTAATATGATTTGATATATGTTATATGATAGATATATGATTTGTGCTCTGTTTCAAGTCTTCTGAAGTAATTTGATGCTTCATGTGAGAAACAGACTCACATTTAAGACACTAATCAACAAAATGTTCATACTGTGCTGAAATACTGTTTTAATTGTGATATATTGCACAACTAATGTTATGATTCATTTATGGTGCTGTTTTGGTTCTTTATGGAGCTTGACAGCTGTGGTCACATTGGTCTACAATTGTATACTTCAAAAACAGAAAAATAATAATAACAGAATACAGGTTTGGAACGGCATGTGGGTGAGAAAATAATAACAGAATTTATTTACATTTCTGGATGAACTACACTGCAAAAAAAAAACACTTTATGAGTTTTTAATTAGTCTTTTTAACCAGGCTTATTAACTAAAACTAAAACCATAACAAACGTAATACCTGAAATAAAATGTAAATTATTTTATTTTAGCTATAGTAGCCAAGGCTCATTTTTGTTTAGTTTAAATTGAAATACTAAAATAACTAAAACTAAATAAACTAAAAATTAAAAATAAAACTTGATAAAAATTGACGTTTAATTTTCTTTTTTTTTACAAAAACACACAACAAAGAAATACTAAAATTTATCTAAAATTAAAATGAAAACAGAAAAACTAAGAAAAAAATCCAAATAAATATATTAACTAGTATATCAACAATAATAACTTATCCCTTAAAACAAGAATAATTAATTTGAGAAGCAACAATGAATATAATAAGACTTGTTTTTAGATTAATACAATTAAATTAAATTAAATTAAATTGAAGTGTATTTTGTCTTATTAGACCGACAGATTTTTCACTTGTTTGTTTCACTTTTACTTGTGGCATACAAGATAAAAGACTCATAATAAAACACAATCTGTTAAATCAACACTTATGTAGGTACATCAATCTTGTTTCAATGATTTTTAAATATTTAAATGGTAAAATTTGATAAAAACGTAAAAATCCCAAAAATATGATTTTTTTTTTTTTTGCAGTGCATTCCTAAGGTTGCTCTGTTTCCCTAAACGAATCCCTAATTTCCAGATTATTTGTGCACCCAAGCATCTGCTCATATAAAAACGCCTGTATCTTTACCTTATCCTCTATAAGCCTCAGGAAATGGCTTTTGTGCTCCAACAGACAAGACACGGATCCTGCAGCACAGCATCTGTTGACAAGCTTGACTTGCTTCCATTACTGGCCCAGAGCTTAACGGAGAAACTCAATCTAACTTGGCAGAGAGTCAGGAAGCTTTTCCTGCTCAATTCTTTCCCACAGAACAATGCACTCTTAATTAAAGAGGCTAACAAGTAAGATACCGGAAGGCGCTCTCAGAAAGATCTCAGTCTGATCTTTCAACGCATGCATCCGTCCATCATACTTCTGAATGCTAAAGCAGAAGAGATGCACTTGTTTAAAACACTCAGCACATTCACTGGATGTTTGAGGGAAGGGATTGTGGGTAATCAGTGGCCCGCTGGGACAGGAGAGGAAAAACAGCGGAGAGAGCTTTTTATTCTTGGGTCCATTGTGTACATACATATTGATGAAGACTCGGGTCATTGGCCGAGACATCTGCAATGCCCTGCGGTGCCGGCCGCTAAAAATAACCACAGAAATGTGAATCCAGTGCGATATGAAGACTTTATTCGTTTGCTGTCTGACGTGTTTAGTTTGTTTTGTTCTGGCAATCGGTGGCATTTGCGTTTCCTTGCTGGAAATATAAATGGCAGAATCACAAGAACCACAGGGAAATCACATGGAGTTCACAAGCCACAGGGTCATGTTTCTATCACGGTTCATAGCGAATCTGCTGAGAATCTACAATTTAAAGATGTTACTCTTCGTACACACAACAATCATACTTGGCCTTTCCATAGAGGTTATGCATTGACGTCCTGAGCTGCGGAGTGACTGGATTTAATAGAGTGTTAAACATTTAATAATCTTTGTCAGTGTTGTTTGTTCATGTTCATTCACAGTGTATTCATATCAACAAATGCAACTTTTAATTTTAAAAATGTATTACAATTTTTTTTAATTAATATTAATAATAATTGTTCATTGTTAGTTCACTAATTCACTAATGTTAAAAACTTATTGTAAAGTGTTACTGATTAATCTAACCATGCATCCCTAATATAGATCTACCAAGTATTTCTAGCAACGCCAAGGTCATGGGTTCGAGTTTCCAGGGAATGCATGATCTAATAAATTGTATATCTTCAATGCAATGAAAGTAAAAAAAAAAAAACATTATATTAAACATAAATGCAAACTGCACACATGTAAACTGAAATGGTGACTAAAGCATGACGCATGAGAAATCTGAAGCCCTTGAAAGTGCACATCAAGTCACTGACGTTAAAATGGAGATTCATGCATTTCTGGAGCTCCTTCTCCAACAGCTTGTGCATCTAATCAAACACATGCAGTGACGCTGATTCGACTCCATCTAGCAATTTGCTTGCACGAAACTCCCATGTGCTTTCAGGAGCAGCTCATCGGCAGTCCAAAACCACAGTCCGGCAGACCTGATCTAAACTGAGTCACAACAGATCGTCCCAAAGCTCTCTGAGCTAAAACTGCTGTGAAGAATCGTGATTGCCACACTGGGCTGGAGAAACACGGGCGTTTGAGGGCAGCAGGACACTGGGAAACTGTTGTGCCCTTGAACCTGTTTTAAAGGATCACGCTTATCTGTTTAATAATGAGCGGATTACTGTATGCAATATGAGAGCCTTCGATGTTCATCAGCTACTTTTGTGTGTCAACAGAAGATTTAGCACAATGTCATCATTATACTGACAGACGTGACAGACATGAGTAGCTGGGGAATCTGATTCTTCTTCCCCAAAAGCCTGAAAAAATGAGTCCAGGCTTTTGCACGATGCATGATTTTATGACATTTAACGTCTATTAAACTCGGTTTCTCCTTGAGCGCTTAATTAATTATGCTTTTAAAAGGTCTTGCAAACTGAAAAATGAAAACACTTTAACTGCACCAAATCCTCTCTAGTTACTCTGTAAAAAAGGTTCAATATTATTGGAGTGCGTTTACAAGAAAATACTAAAAATGTTATGTTCAATTCAATGTGTTACTTTTGTTTCTTTGTATTTACTCTGCAAAAAAAAAAGAATGATGTTCTTCCTCAGTGTTTCTGTCTGGTTTTCCAGCACAAATATCTACACATTCTTAAATCAAGAGACATTTACTGGAGAAGCAGCAAAATGACTGAAGATATTAAGTCTTGTATACTGAAAATTGTATTCAAATGAAGTGAGTTTAAACAAGAACAAAAAATAATCTTGTTTTCCCTTTGAATTAAGTTGATTTTTCTGACCCCACTGGCAGATATTTGTCCATAATATCGTAAATAATTTAGCTTATTAACTTGTATCTTGATTTAATAACGTTTAGTTATAACACTGAACAAGAAGATATTTGTTACTTTGTATTATTCAAATCGTTTCAAAGTAAATCAATTTATTTAGTTTGTTTTATCGTCAACTTTTTTCACAACAAGTGTGCTTGACCAGTTAAAAAGATGCTTTTCTCTTAAACCACAGTCAAACTGCACTCTTTCTCTCTAACATCTCACTTGAGCTCAACGCTGACACTGAGAAGGTCGATGCGAGTCAAAGCACGAGGGCTGAGGGATGTGCTTTACAAAGCGATAACGGCAAAGACAGGCGACTGGCCTCTTCATCCATCACACGGGAGACTTTGACCTCCTTCACCCTCTGGCCTGATCATTATAAACATCACCTCATGAACACCAGAGAAATGTGAACGGGAAGCAGAAGAAAAACAGAAGAATGGCAAGAAAAGAAATATGTTATTTCAAGGTGTTTCCATGAAAAACAAGACATTCAGGGCTCCTGCTATTCCTCTGGCTAAAAACATAAACTGATTCATTATTTTAAGATCAGATTTGTTGCTTTTGACCACTGAGGGACTGAAATATATGCAGTGGTCGGTAACTTGCTCCTTCCAAGTCAAGGACATTATTTTGTGCAACTCAACAAAACACACCTGTTGATACTGGCATCATGCACGAGTATTTGTTAACAGAAGTTTTGTTTCAGCTCACCTTACCATCTTGCCATTCGTTTGCATGGATAACGTGATCGATCCAGGCTACCTATTTCCAAAGGATCCAACAGTTTGAACATAAACACGGATGATGTCAAAGTTCTCCCTGTATTTTCAGAGCTCTTCGGTGCCCCCTAGAGGAGGGGAGATGTTTGCACCCTACTTCGGTTTAAATTTTATCTTGCTTGTTGCTGAAGACTTTAGTTTTCACACTCTGACATAAATCCATAACTTTTTGTCCTTGCCGAAGATCGATTACACGCTGATATATCAGTTCATGGGCTCATAAGCCGAGGTTGCTGTGTCCGGTCAAGTGTGTTGTCTCTCTAAAGAGAACTACTACTGCATTTTAATATCATATTTCTTTACGGTATGACAGCCAGGGTTTCTCAGCCAAAATATTTCCCGTTCTGTAGAGAGAGAGGAAACATGTTGGAGCTTATAAATCTGAGTTGACATGCCACGAAAAATATCATGCTTTCTTTTATTTTTGTTTCCAACCAGAGCGAGATAAGAACAACCGAACACAAACGCATGGCGGGAATCGACTAACACTGTCACAAAGGTGAATTATGTTTCATAAAATCACTCTCGGTCTCAAACGTCTGAAATACATTTGATACTGCCTCAGCAACTGCTTAGAAAACATGGTTTTGGTAAGACATCAGATAAAAAGGCACTCGCACAGCTGCGGGGGGGAAGGAGTTAGTGGTTGGGTAAGGTATGTCTGATAGAAAAGATAGCAACAAATGTAATTTCATATACTGCTGATGGATGGGGGCTACATCAGGGGGATCCGCGGTATAAAGGAGCATGTAGAACAGTTAATAAGCCACTAAACGCTAAGAGCTTTAAAACTCTTTGGCCCCATGAACAAATTAAAGTGTGTCTAATTGAATAATGAGTGACTGTGATGGACCAGTGCAAACGCTAAATTAAAACAGTACAAGCTTACAGCACACGTCACTGTAAAGACCATGCCGGCCACTTTATTAGGTACACCTGTTCAACATCTAATCAGCCAATCACAGGGCAGCAACGCACTGATTCTAGGCATGAAGAATGATCAGAAAAAGAGGAAATATCCAGTGAGCGTCAGTTCTGTGGGAGAAAATGCCTTGTTGATGCCAGAGGTCAGAGGAGAATGACCTGGGCTGTGTTTCCCGTACAACACTTAACTCGCTGGTTCACTACTATAGTACGATGCATTGTTGAAGAAATCAACTATAGTCACGACTGTTTCCCGAAACCATATTGTTGCAAATTGGTCGTTCAACCACGTTGGTTAATGATGTCACGCAGGTGGTGGAGTAATAACTACTTTTAATGAATCTGTTTGAGATCGAATTAATGCAAGATGTTTTGCTATAAATTACGATCATGACATCTGAGGACTATTTCTCATTTTTCTCAGTTAATTTGCTTTATTTCCAGATTCAGTCATAGGTTCGTTCTTACATACTAGAGCATGTACGCACATGCACACTCTTCAAAAACGACGCTTTATATCTCTTCACAAACTAAAAAGACGTAATTGACATTTGTATGTATTCTAAATACAAGATACAGATTGTCCTGAATTGCTTATTTTGCTCAAGATCAGGATTTATTATGTCCACATGTCATGAAAACTAGAAACTGCTTCTAACCACAGGTCGAGATCTGTCGTTCAAACACACAACTTTGTGATGCTGTTTGCGAATGTTCATTAGAACGATGGTTTCGTGAAACACAGACTCGCTGAACTGCTGATAACGACAGAACTTGCAACCACAGTTTGCTAACGATGCTTTTGGGAAACACATCCCTGACTGGTTCAGATGATAGAAAGGCAACATTAACTCAAATAAGCACTCGTTACGACCGAGGTCTGTCAATTTATAACCTTTTTTTAAAGGGGTCGTGTTAGGCCCTTTTACAAAGTCTTGATTTTGTTTTTGGGGTGTACTAGAATATGTTTTCATGCTTGACCGTTCAAAAAAAAAAAAGAATTCACATATTTTACATTATTACAGCTCCTCTCTCCGGGGTCTGGTTGAACGCGTCGTTTCCCCTCCTTCCGAAATTCAAAATGTGCTGTGATTGGTTAGCTGACCCAGTGTGTTGTGATTGGCAGCGCTTAGCGTCATAACCGCAAGCTTTACTCAGATGTAAATATTAACGATGGTGTCAATTTCGAACCATTTCGAGCCCGATTCAGACCCTGATGTTAACAAACAAGAGGCTTGTGCAAACCGCACTATTTCTCTATAACTTTCTCTGAACGGATTTCAAGCTCAGACTTTGCAATTATGGATTTCACAGGACTTTTCACAGTGGTATGTATTGTGTAATTTTCTTACAGATATGATGTTATCCACCATTTAATCATATTTGTCAGAAAACTATGGTTATACAAACAATAATCAATCACAAAATCATGGATCATTTTCCTAAGGGGCGGTGAACAGTCTTACAAAAAGCAAAAGCTTACAAAAGCTCCAGTAAACACTACATCAATACTGTAATGTTAGTTAGCAGGCGAGCGGAGGCAAAGCTTTGCCGTTCGTTTACATCATAGCTATCATAGCAACTACATAAAACGTACAATTGGAACTGTTAAAATCCGGACAAAATGGGAATGGCTCCGTCTTTCAGGAGAAGCTTATGTGCGTATAGCCTTGCATTGTGTACTCTCTTCTGGAAGCTGTTCTCTGTAAAATGTAACTTAACTAATCCCTAAGGTGTTCTATATAACTAATATCTAAAACTCATACTTAAGCGTTTCCTAATGTTTCCTTAAGTTTTTACAGCTGTCGGACCAAAGGCCTCAATCCGCTAAATGAAACGTCCACATTAAGCACATTTGTTATTATTGAACCACTGAAATGAGTTTGTATTTCACTGTGGCATGAAGGAATAATAATGATAAAATGAGGGAGTCGAGCCAAAGGTTTATCAGCTCTTACAGCGGAGTCCCGGACGCTCTGTGTTCCTGCCAAAAAATGCTTATTTTTTTATATTAAGCTGGAGCGACTACAAACATTTACAATCAAGACTAATGCAGAAGGCCTTAATGAACGTACAAATGTGTCTTTTACATTACCACAGTGACCTTTGTTTCCACCTTTATCTTTAATAATAAGATGGAAAAGCACCTGTCAGATGCAATTCAGAGTTTGGAAAAGTTAGAGCTCATTTCAGGATATATGAAGACTGATCAAACATTTCTGAATAATGACCCTGAGAACAAAACGCAATAATTAAAATGCTCATATTCCAACAGTCATCATCTCTCAGTGCATTTGTTAATATAATATAATATAATTATTAATTTTTTTCATGACAATTAAGCAAATTTTCCCTCATATTCTCATTACTGTGATGCATTTGGACATTATAATTCTCATTATTCTCAAAGGTTATTTTCATTAGACTGTAATACAATGACCTTTTTTTAAATTAAATCAGCCTACATTAAAGCAAATATTAGCAAAAGTTATAATACAATAAATGTATTAAAATTTAAATCATTCTATTTTTTTTTTCAGAATTCACAAAAACACTGTTGTCGTGCAAAAAAAATGGTCCTATTTATAAATATAAATATAATTCATAATTTTTTGTTTTGTTTTGTTAAAGTATGAGGCAGACATGTTCTTGAGAGTGCATGAGTGAGATTCACCATTTATTTCTGTTAATCTTATACATCAATGTACATGTTTCAGTTCTGCTTTCCCTTCGGCTCTATTTTAAAAGAGCTTGAAGGGAATTATTGCTTCGAACACATAAAGCGTCCTAAATCATTAAGCTAACAGCATTAAACACTGAACTGTGTGTGTGTGGCCGGCCAGATTAATGCTTTTATTTGAGCTCAAATCAGCATGTTTGAGGCTTATGAAAAGCAGGTCTAGGATGCTGCTTTATTCATTCTGAATGGCCTATTAGTGGCTTTTAATGTGCGTGTCTTTATGGCGATGTCTTCACGCAGTGGACTCGTCCTCCATGAATCAGTGCAGGGGCCAATTTCTCCATACATTCAGTGTGAGGAAGCCTTTTTAAGACACCAAATTAGAGCTCTAATGTGCTCCTATTGATTTTCTCTCCTTTAATTTGTTCCTTATTTATAGCCTGAGTTTCTTTGCAGTGAAAAAACAAGAAGGAGAACATCTGAAGTAACGCGAACATCACCTCAACTGTGACTGCTCACCTTTACAGAGATCTGGCTATGGAAGTATTTTCATTTCTTCTACATAAGTATTTAAAAACACTCCTTAATAAATAGATCAAATCAATCTATGAACAAAAGATGAATCACAAACTTTGATTTGAAGCAGAGAGAGATTTGAAAATCGTACAAAAGTGTTACTGAAAGGCGAAGCGATGCAAATATTTGAATCAGATTTTGTTTATTTCTGTCATTTTAATGTATTTTCTTATCAGAAAACGCCAATATTCCATGTTAACCCTATAAAGATACAGAATCATATTAAAGCTGCTTCATCGCATTATGATAAGCAAGTTTCTAAGGCCTCTAAATGATCAGCATGATCTGATAAACCTGTCGCACACAATCTTCATGCCTTCTGTCGTCTGATTAATTTAGACTTTTTTTTCATCAAGTAAAAGTCTTTTTGTATAATTGTACAAACGTCCTCCTTCAGCTCGAGCTTCATGAGTCTTTCCTCTGTCGAATCTGCACTGATTTTTATCAAATAAATGTAAGAATAACTTTGATATTGTTAGTAATATTTCAGCTGGACTGAAGCAGCTTCGCTTTACTTGATTATCCATCATCATTTTATAGAAAAATCATGAGTATCAAATATGATCATCAGGCTTTTGAGGAAAGTTTAAGAACTCTCAATCATCATTGTATTGCATTGTATTTTATGTTTTCTTTGATCATAAAACTAAGCACTTTTTTTAAAATATCCTCTTACTAAGACATTTTATTGGCAGATATTGATATTTATATGCATTTTATCTGCTGTACTGTTATAAAGATATCATTAATTACATTACAAGCCATCTGAAAATCTTTTTGTCCACATAAATATCAGCATCTGCAGCAAATTTTTGCTCAGTCTGACCCTCTGAATAAAATCAAGCAGTTTTTTCCTCCATATTCTCACTATATCTTCCTAAACGAGCCATAAAAGCCTGATGTATCATACATGAAATGTATAATTCATTTTGTCAAAAGGTTCAATAAAGCAATCCGTTTAGAAAAATCAGACTATTATTTCACACGTCAGACTTTACAGGGGAAAGCAACTCATTTTCATTCCCGTCGGGTTAAATATGCCGTCTGAAGTCTACAGGCTGCTGGTGGCATCCAGTGAGATAAACGCGTTTATATTCTGCTGTAAACACACATCTGCGTGATTGAAAATGTTTAGTGCACACTTTATGAGGAGCACCTTGTTATGAAAGCAGATCTGCTTCATGTTCGCCGTGTTTGTACACACACGTCTGTTTGTTGGCTTGTTTGCATCAAACTCAGACCTGTTGTGTTCTGTCATGTGCTGTCGGATACTTGCTGAAAGCAAACACATCTGCTTAATTAAGCGTGATTCACGCGGTCCGTGGATAAACACACGAGGTCAGAATTTCCTGACGGATGGAAAACGTGTGTAGAAAAGCATGAAGCGTCTCTGACTGCATGTTTACAAATGTTGGGATGCCTGAAACGGCACATTATGACCTGCTCGGAATGAAAGTACATGAGCTGACACACTTTTTGCGCAGGCTAGTCAGTGAATCCACTGCTAAAGCGGGATTGAAGTGCCAGCTGCAGGCGTTTAGACATGTGGAAGCAAAATACTCACATGCCAGTCGGTCTGAGGTGACGGCGGGTTCACGGCTGATGCTGATTCCAGATCTGATGACAGGCTGTTAAAACGCTTCATTACGACCTTCGTTTTCTTCACTGGGTTGAAACTGTGACACCAGGAAAATATACAAAACGTCACATCATGGGAAAAACCTCGAAGGCCTCAAGGTGTCTAAAATAAAGCATTAAAATAGCCAACAGGTAGTATGATTTTAGCTCAAACTGCTGAATATGGTGCTTGCAACGCCAAGGTCATGGGTTTGATTCCCAGGAGTGCATGAACTGATTAAATGTGTATCTGCAATGTAAGTTGCTTTGGGTAAAAGCATCAGCCAAATGCAAGAATGAAAGTCTCTTCTGCTCACCAAGGCTGCATTTATTTAATCAAATATACAGTCAAAAACTTGAAATATTATTAGGATGTAAAACAGCTGTTTTCTATGTGGATATATAGTAAAATGTCATTTATATCCTGTGATCAAAGCTGAATTTTCAGCATCATTACTCCAGTCTTCAGTGTCACATGATCCTTCAGAAATCATTCTAATATGATGATTTGATGATCAAGAAACATTTATATGGAAGCTTGTTTCTGCCACAGAATATAAAATTTTTTTAAAAGATAATTACGACTTTTTATCTCATAATTGAGACTTTACATCTCGCAATTCTGACTTTATTTCTCAGAATTGCAAGATATAAAGTCAGAATTGCAAGATATAAACTCACAATTGCGAGAAATAACCTTGCAATTCTGACTTAATGACATGCAATTGCGACTTTATATTTAGCAATTCTGAGACAAAAAGTCTCAACTACATTTTTATTTTTTTATTACATGGCGGAAACAAGCTTCCATACATTTATGATTACTAATCGTTGTTGAAAACAGTTTAAACCCTGATATATTTTATTTTTAAGGATTATTTGATGAATAGAAAGTTCAAAAGAACATAATCTATTTGAAATATAATCTTCTGTAACATTATAAATGCCTTTACTGTCGCTTTTGATCACTATAATGCATCCCTGCTGAATAAAAGTATTAATTTCATTTCCCAGACCCTCAAATGCAAACGCATAGCCTGCAATAAATATCCTCTGTCACCTTTGTATGTTGCTGATATCTGACGTGTTCGCTTGGTGTTTAGTGACATTTTCTCTCAAGTGATTTTCCCTTGAGAAGGACACGCGTACAGGGCTGCAAGTTTTCGTCCAGAATGTCCCGTCTCCGTGACCCGTCGTGACAGGATTGCTGACCCGAACCCCAGCAGTGCTGATGCTTTCATCCTCACAGAGAAAAGCAGCTTAGACACTTGCAGAGCTTAGCGCAGTGTGACACTTTAGATACCAACAGCACTTTCTGAATGAATAAGGAGCGAATGGAAAGGCAAGCAGTCCTTCTCGCATGAAACATCAATAAACTGCAGTATATGCCAGATGACGCTGACCTTGGAGGACCTTCGTGGTTTGGCCCTCTTTTGGGAGAATATTTCACCCTGAACCAATGAAGGCAAACATTTTAATGCAGTGAATAAATCAAAAGCAAATCAAAGAGTTCGGGTAGTAAAATCATCACAATCATTCGTCTTCTACTCAAAGCTGCACATGTGCGCTGCAACATATACGGCTTTAAAGACACGATTGTTATACTTTGATAAATGTGAAACTTGAAAGGGATGTGGTTAAAAAATAAAAAAGCCAATTGAAATAAGAAATGAAATGAGTGGTTTATGAGCTTTCAGAGGAAGCGAGTGCAGTCTCTCTCAGGATTCAGGACGAACGTTTCTTCTTCATCGACATCAGGACGAACGTTTCTTCTTCATCGACATCAGGACGAACGTTTCTTCTTCATCGACATCAGGATTCAGGACGAACGTTTCTTCTTCATCGACATCAGGATTCAGGACGAACGTTTCTTCTTCATCGACATCAGGATTCAGGACGAACGTTTCTTCTTCATCGACATCAGGACGAACGTTTCTTCTTCATCGACATCAGGATTCAGGACGAACGTTTCTTCTTCATCGACATCAGGATTCAGGACGAACGTTTCTTCTTCATCGAGTTCAGGATTCAGGACGAACGTTTCTTCTTCATCGAGTTCAGGATTCAGGACGAACGTTTCTTCTTCATCGACATCAGGACGAACGTTTCTTCTTCATCGACATCAGGATTCAGGACGAACGTTTCTTCTTCATCAACATCAGGATTCAGGACGAACGTTTCTTCCTCATCGACATCAGGATTCAGGACGAACGTTTCTTCTTCTTCAACATCAGGACGAACGTTTCTTCTTCATCGACATCAGGATTCAGGACGAACGTTTCTTCTTCATCGACATCAGGATTCAGGACGAACGTTTCTTCTTCATCGACATCAGGATTCAGGACGAACGTTTCTTCTTCATCGACTTCAGGATTCAGGACGAACGTTTCTTCTTCATCGAGTTCAGGATTCAGGACGAACGTTTCTTCTTCATCGACTTCAGGATTCAGGACGAACGTTTCTTCTTCATCGAGTTCAGGATTCAGGACGAACGTTTCTTCTTCATCGACTTCAGGATTCAGGACGAACGTTTCTTCTTCATCGACATCAGGACGAACGTTTCTTCCTCATCGACATCAGGATTCAGGACGAACGTTTCTTCTTCTTCAACATCAGGACGAACGTTTCTTCCTCATCGACATCAGGATTCAGGACGAACGTTTCTTCTTCATCGACATCAGGATTCAGGACGAACGTTTCTTCTTCATCAACATCAGGATTCAGGACGAACGTTTCTTCTTCATCGACATCAGGATTCAGGACGAACGTTTCTTCTTCATCGACATCAGGATTCAGGACGAACGTTTCTTCTTCATTGACATCAGGATTCAGGACGAACGTTTCTTCCTCATCGACATCAGGATTCAGGACGAACGTTTCTTCTTCATCGACATCAGGACGAACGTTTCTTCTTCATCGACATCAGGATTCAGGACGAACGTTTCTTCTTCATCAACTTCAGGATTCAGGACGAACGTTTCTTCTTCATCGACTTCAGGATTCAGGACGAACGTTTCTTCTTCATCGACATCAGGACGAACGTTTCTTCTTCATCGACATCAGGATTCAGGACGAACGTTTCTTCCTCATCGACATCAGGATTCAGGACGAACGTTTCTTCTTCATCAACTTCAGGATTCAGGACGAACGTTTCTTCCTCATCGACATCAGGATTCAGGACGAACGTTTCTTCTTCATCGACATCAGGATTCAGGACGAACGTTTCTTCTTCATCGACATCAGGATTCAGGACGAACGTTTCTTCTTCATCGACATCAGGATTCAGGACGAACGTTTCTTCTTCATCGACATCAGGATTCAGGACGAACGTTTCTTCTTCATCGACATCAGGATTCAGGACGAACGTTTCTTCCTCATCGACATCAGGATTCAGGACGAACGTTTCTTCTTCATCGACATCAGGATTCAGGACGAACGTTTCTTCCTCATCGACATCAGGATTCAGGACGAACGTTTCTTCCTCATCGACATCAGGATTCAGGACGAACGTTTCTTCTTCATCGACATCAGGACGAACGTTTCTTCTTCATCGACATCAGGATTCAGGACGAACGTTTCTTCTTCATCAACTTCAGGATTCAGGACGAACGTTTCTTCTTCATCGACATCAGGACGAACGTTTCTTCCTCATCGACATCAGGATTCAGGACGAACGTTTCTTCTTCATCGACATCAGGATTCAGGACGAACGTTTCTTCCTCATCGACATCAGGATTCAGGACGAACGTTTCTTCTTCATCAACATCAGGATTCAGGACGAACGTTTCTTCCTCATCGACATCAGGATTCAGGACGAACGTTTCTTCTTCATCGACATCAGGATTCAGGACGAACGTTTCTTCTTCATCGACATCAGGATTCAGGACGAACGTTTCTTCTTCATCGACATCAGGATTCAGGACGAACGTTTCTTCTTCATCGACATCAGGATTCAGGACGAACGTTTCTTCTTCATCGACATCAGGATTCAGGACGAACGTTTCTTCCTCATCGACATCAGGATTCAGGACGAACGTTTCTTCTTCATCGACATCAGGACGAACGTTTCTTCTTCATCGACATCAGGATTCAGGACGAACGTTTCTTCTTCATCAACTTCAGGATTCAGGACGAACGTTTCTTCTTCATCGACATCAGGACGAACGTTTCTTCCTCATCGACATCAGGATTCAGGACGAACGTTTCTTCTTCATCAACATCAGGATTCAGGACGAACGTTTCTTCCTCATCGACATCAGGATTCAGGACGAACGTTTCTTCCTCATCGACATCAGGATTCAGGACGAACGTTTCTTCTTCATCGACATCAGGACGAACGTTTCTTCTTCATCGACATCAGGATTCAGGACGAACGTTTCTTCTTCATCAACTTCAGGATTCAGGACGAACGTTTCTTCTTCATCAACTTCAGGATTCAGGACGAACGTTTCTTCCTCATCGACATCAGGACGAACGTTTCTTCATCGACATCAGGATTCAGGACGAACGTTTCTTCTTCATCGACTTCAGGATTCAGGACGAACGTTTCTTCTTCATCGACATCAGGATTCAGGACGAACGTTTCTTCTTCATCGACATCAGGACGAACGTTTCTTCTTCATCGACATCAGGATTCAGGACGAACGTTTCTTCTTCATCGACATCAGGATTCAGGACGAACGTTTCTTCTTCATCGACATCAGGATTCAGGACGAACGTTTCTTCTTCATCGACATCAGGATTCAGGACGAACGTTTCTTCTTCATCGACTTCAGGATTCAGGACGAACGTTTCTTCTTCATCGACATCAGGATTCAGGACGAACGTTTCTTCTTCATCGACATCAGGATTCAGGACGAACGTTTCTTCTTCATCGACATCAGGATTCAGGACGAACGTTTCTTCTTCATCGACATCAGGACGAACGTTTCTTCTTCATCGACTTCAGGATTCAGGACGAAAGTTTCTTCTTCATCGACTTCAGGATTCAGGACGAACATTTCTTCTTCATCGACATCAGGACGAACGTTTCTTCTTCATCGACTTCAGGATTCAGGACGAAAGTTTCTTCTTCATCGACTTCAGGATTCAGGACGAACGTTTCTTCTTCATCGACATCAGGACGAACGTTTCTTCTTCATCGACTTCAGGATTCAGGACGACAGTTTCTTCTTCATCGACTTCAGGATTCAGGACGAACATTTCTTCTTCATCGACATCAGGATTCAGGACGAACGTTTCTTCTTCATCGACATCAGGATTCAGGACGAACGTTTCTTCTTCATCGACATCAGGATTCAGGACGAACGTTTCTTCTTCATCGACATCAGGATTCAGGACGAACGTTTCTTCTTCATCGACTTCAGGATTCAGGACGAACGTTTCTTCTTCATCGACATCAGGATTCAGGACGAACGTTTCTTCTTCATCAACATCAGGATTCAGGACGAACGTTTCTTCTTCATCGACATCAGGATTCAGGACGAACGTTTCTTCTTCATCGACATCAGGATTCAGGACGAACGTTTCTTCTTCATCGACATCAGGATTCAGGACGAACGTTTCTTCTTCATCGACATCAGGATTCAGGACGAACGTTTCTTCTTCATCGACTTCAGGATTCAGGACGAACGTTTCTTCTTCATCGACATCAGGATTCAGGACGAACGCTTCTTCTTCATCGACATCAGGATTCAGGATGAACGTTTCTTCTTCATCGACTTCAGGATTCAGGACGAACGTTTCTTCTTCATCGACTTCAGGATTCAGGACGAAAGTTTCTTCTTCATCGACATCAGGATTCAGGACGAACGTTTCTTCTTCATCGACATCAGGATTCAGGACGAACGTTTCTTCTTCATCGACATCAGGATTCAGGACGAACGTTTCTTCTTCATCGACATCAGGATTCAGGACGAACGTTTCTTCGTCATCGACTTCAGGATTCAGGACGAACGTTTCTTCTTCATCGACATCAGGACGAACGTTTCTTCTTCATCGACATCAGGACGAACGTTTCTTCTTCTTCAACATCAGGATTCAGGACGAACGTTTCTTCTTCATCGACATCAGGATTCAGGACGAACGTTTCTTCTTCATCGACATCAGGATTCAGGACGAACGTTTCTTCTTCATCGACTTCAGGATTCAGGACGAACGTTTCTTCTTCATCGACATCAGGATTCAGGACGAACGTTTCTTCTTCATCGACTTCAGGATTCAGGACGAACGTTTCTTCCTCATCGACATCAGGATTCAGGACGAACGTTTCTTCTTCATCAACATCAGGATTCAGGACGAACGTTTCTTCTTCATCGACATCAGGATTCAGGACGAACGTTTCTTCTTCATCGACATCAGGATTCAGGACGAACGTTTCTTCTTCATCGACATCAGGATTCAGGACGAACGTTTCTTCTTCATCGACATCAGGATTCAGGACGAACGTTTCTTCTTCATCGACATCAGGATTCAGGACGAACGTTTCTTCTTCATCGACATCAGGACGAAAGTTTCTTCTTCATCGACATCAGGATTCAGGACGAACGTTTCTTCGTCATCGACTTCAGGATTCAGGACGAACGTTTCTTCTTCATCGACATCAGGATTCAGGACGAACGTTTCTTCTTCATCGACATCAGGATTCAGGACGAACGTTTCTTCTTCATCGACATCAGGATTCAGGACGAACGTTTCTTCTTCATCGACATCAGGACGAAAGTTTCTTCTTCATCGACATCAGGATTCAGGACGAACGTTTCTTCGTCATCGACTTCAGGATTCAGGACGAACGTTTCTTCTTCATCGACATCAGGATTCAGGACGAACGTTTCTTCTTCATCGACATCAGGATTCAGGACGAACGTTTCTTCTTCATCGACATCAGGACGAACGTTTCTTCTTCATCGACTTCAGGATTCAGGACGAACGTTTCTTCGTCATCGACTTCAGGATTCAGGACGAACGTTTCTTCTTCATCAACTTCAGGATTCAGGACGAACGTTTCTTCTTCATCGACATCAGGATTCAGGACGAACGTTTCTTCTTCATCGACATCAGGATTCAGGACGAACGTTTCTTCTTTATCAACTTCAGGATTCAGGACGAACGTTTCTTCTTCATCGACATCAGGACGAACGTTTCTTCATCGACATCAGGACGAACGTTTCTTCTTCATCGACATCAGGACGAACGTTTCTTCTTCATCGACATCAGGATTCAGGACGAACGTTTCTTCTTTATCAACTTCAGGATTCAGGACGAACGTTTCTTCTTTATCAACTTCAGGATTCAGGACGAACGTTTCTTCTTCATCGACATCAGGATTCAGGACGAACGTTTCTTCTTTATCAACTTCAGGATTCAGGACGAACGTTTCTTCTTCATCGACATCAGGATTCAGGACGAACGTTTCTTCTTCATCGACATCAGGATTCAGGACGAACGTTTCTTCTTCATCGACATCAGGACGAACGTTTCTTCATCGACATCAGGACGAACGTTTCTTCTTCATTGACATCAGGATTCAGGACGAACGTTTCTTCTTTATCAACTTCAGGATTCAGGACGAACGTTTCTTCTTCATCGACATCAGGACGAACGTTTCTTCATCGACATCAGGACGAACGTTTCTTCTTCATCGACATCAGGATTCAGGACGAACGTTTCTTCTTCATCGACATCAGGACGAACGTTTCTTCTTCATCGACATCAGGACGAACGTTTCTTCTTCATCGACATCAGGACGAACGTTTCTTCTTCATCGACATCAGGATTCAGGACGAACGTTTCTTCTTCATCGACATCAGGATTCAGGACGAACGTTTCTTCTTCATCGACATCAGGATTCAGGACGAACGTTTCTTCTTCATCGACTTCAGGATTCAGGACGAACGTTTCTTCTTCATCGACATCAGGATTCAGGACGAACGTTTCTTCCTCATCGACATCAGGATTCAGGACGAACGTTTCTTCCTCATCGACATCAGGATTCAGGACGAACGTTTCTTCTTCATCGACATCAGGATTCAGGACGAACGTTTCTTCTTCATCGACATCAGGACGAACGTTTCTTCTTCATCGACATCAGGACGAACGTTTCTTCTTCATCGACATCAGGACGAACGTTTCTTCTTCATCGACATCAGGACGAACGTTTCTTCCTCATCGACATCAGGATTCAGGACGAACGTTTCTTCATCGACATCAGGACGAACGTTTCTTCTTCATCGACATCAGGATTCAGGACGAACGTTTCTTCTTCATCGACATCAGGACGAACGTTTCTTCTTCATCGACATCAGGATTCAGGACGAACGTTTCTTCTTCATTGACATCAGGACGAACGTTTCTTCTTCATTGACATCAGGACGAACGTTTCTTCTTCATCGACATCAGGACGAACGTTTCTTCTTCATCGACATCAGGATTCAGGACGAACGTTTCTTCTTCATCGACTTCAGGATTCAGGACGAACGTTTCTTCTTCATCGACATCAGGATGAACGTTTCTTCTTCATCGACATCAGGACGAACGTTTCTTCTTCATCGACATCAGGACGAACGTTTCTTCTTCATCGACATCAGGACGAACGTTTCTTCTTCATTGACATCAGGATTCAGGACGAACGTTTCTTCTTCATTGACATCAGGACGAACGTTTCTTCTTCATCGACTTCAGGATTCAGGACGAACGTTTCTTCTTCATCGACATCAGGACGAACGTTTCTTCTTCATTGACATCAGGATTCAGGACGAACGTTTCTTCTTCATCGACATCAGGACGAACGTTTCTTCTTCATCGACTTCAGGATTCAGGACGAACGTTTCTTCTTCATCGACATCAGGACGAACGTTTCTTCTTCATCGACTTCAGGATTCAGGACGAACGTTTCTTCTTCATCGACATCAGGACGAACGTTTCTTCTTCATTGACATCAGGACGAACGTTTCTTCTTCATCGACATCAGGATTCAGGATGAACGTTTCTTCTTCATCGACATCAGGATTCAGGACGAACGTTTCTTCTTCATCGACTTCAGGACGAACGTTTCTTCTTCATCGACATCAGGACGAACGTTTCTTCTTCATTGACATCAGGATTCAGGACGAACGTTTCTTCTTCATTGACATCAGGACGAACGTTTCTTCTTCATTGACATCAGGACGAACGTTTCTTCTTCATCGACATCAGGACGAACGTTTCTTCTTCATCGACATCAGGATTCAGGACGAACGTTTCTTCTTCATCGACATCAGGATTCAGGATGAACGTTTCTTCTTCATCGACATCAGGATTCAGGACGAACGTTTCTTCTTCATCGACATCAGGACGAACGTTTCTTCATTGACATCAGGACGAACGTTTCTTCTTCATCGACATCAGGATTCAGGACGAACGTTTCTTCTTCATTGACATCAGGACGAACGTTTCTTCTTCATCGACATCAGGACGAACGTTTCTTCTTCATCGACATCAGGATTCAGGACGAACGTTTCTTCTTCATCGACATCAGGATTCAGGATGAACGTTTCTTCTTCATCGACTTCAGGATTCAGGACGAACGTTTCTTCTTCATCGACATCAGGATTCAGGACGAACGTTTCTTCTTCATCGACTTCAGGATTCAGGATGAACGTTTCTTCTTCATCGACATCAGGACGAACGTTTCTTCTTCATCGACATCAGGATTCAGGACGAACGTTTCTTCTTCATCGACATCAGGACGAACGTTTCTTCTTCATCGACTTCAGGATTCAGGACGAACGTTTCTTCTTCATTGACATCAGGACGAACGTTTCTTCTTCATCGACATCAGGACGAACGTTTCTTCTTCATCGACATCAGGATTCAGGACGAACGTTTCTTCTTCATCGACATCAGGACGAACGTTTCTTCTTCATTGACATCAGGACGAACGTTTCTTCTTCATCGACATCAGGACGAACGTTTCTTCTTCATCGACATCAGGATTCAGGACGAACGTTTCTTCTTCATCGACATCAGGATTCAGGATGAACGTTTCTTCTTCATCGACTTCAGGATTCAGGACGAACGTTTCTTCTTCATCGACATCAGGATTCAGGACGAACGTTTCTTCTTCATCGACTTCAGGATTCAGGATGAACGTTTCTTCTTCATCGACATCAGGACGAACGTTTCTTCTTCATCGACATCAGGATTCAGGACGAACGTTTCTTCTTCATCGACATCAGGACGAACGTTTCTTCTTCATCGACTTCAGGATTCAGGACGAACGTTTCTTCTTCATCGACTTCAGGACGAACGTTTCTTCTTCATCGACATCACGATTCAGGATGAACGTTTCTTCTTCATCGACTTCAGGACGAACGTTTCTTCTTCATTGACATCAGGACGAACGTTTCTTCTTCATCGACATCAGGACGAACGTTTCTTCTTCATCGAGTTCAGGACGAACTTTTCTTCTTCATCGACATCAGGATTCAGGACGAACGTTTCTTCTTCATCGACATCAGGATTCAGGACGAACGTTTCTTCTTCATCGACTTCAGGATTCAGGACGAACGTTTCTTCTTCATCGAGTTCAGGACGAACTTTTCTTCTTCATCGACATCAGGATTCAGGACGAACGTTTCTTCTTCATCGACATCAGGATTCAGGACGAACGTTTCTTCTTCATCGACTTCAGGATTCAGGACGAACGTTTCTTCTTCATCGACTTCAGGACGAACGTTTCTTCTTCATCGACATCAGGATTCAGGACGAACGTTTCTTCTTCATCGACTTCAGGACGAACGTTTCTTCTTCATCGACATCAGGATTCAGGACGAACGTTTCTTCTTCATCGACATCAGGATTCAGGACGAACGTTTCTTCTTCATCGACATCAGGATTCAGGACGAACGTTTCTTCTTCATCGACATCAGGATTCAGGACGAACGTTTCTTCTTCATCGACTTCAGGACGAACGTTTCTTCTTCATCGACATCAGGATTCAGGACGAACGTTTCTTCTTCATCGACATCAGGATTCAGGACGAACATTTCTTCTTCATCGACATCAGGATTCAGGACGAACGTTTCTTCTTCATCGACTTCAGGATTCAGGACGAACGTTTCTTCTTCATCGACATCAGGATTCAGGACGAACGTTTCTTCTTCATCGACATCAGGATTCAGGACGAACGTTTCTTCTTCATCGACATCAGGATTCAGGACGAACGTTTCTTCTTCATCGACTTCAGGATTCAGGACGAACGTTTCTTCTTCATCGACTTCAGGATTCAGGACGAACGTTTCTTCTTCATCGACATCAGGATTCAGGACGAACGTTTCTTCTTCATCGACATCAGGATTCAGGACGAACGTTTCTTCTTCATCAACATCAGGATTCAGGACGAACGTTTCTTCTTCATCGACATCAGGATTCAGGACGAACGTTTCTTCTTCATCGACTTCAGGATTCAGGACGAACGTTTCTTCTTCATCAACATCAGGATTCAGGACGAACGTTTCTTCTTCATCGACATCAGGATTCAGGACGAACGTTTCTTCTTCATCGACATCAGGATTCAGGACGAACGTTTCTTCTTCATCGACTTCAGGATTCAGGACGAACGTTTCTTCTTCATCGACATCAGGATTCAGGACGAACGTTTCTTCTTCATCGACTTCAGGATTCAGGACGAACGTTTCTTCTTCATCGACATCAGGATTCAGGACGAACGTTTCTTCTTCATCGACATCAGGATTCAGGACGAACGTTTCTTCTTCATCGACATCAGGACGAACGTTTCTTCTTCATCGACTTCAGGATTCAGGACGAACGTTTCTTCTTCATCGACATCAGGATTCAGGACGAACGTTTCTTCTTCATCGACATCAGGATTCAGGACGAACGTTTCTTCTTCATCGACATCAGGATTCAGGACGAACGTTTCTTCTTCATCGACATCAGGATTCAGGACGAACGTTTCTTCTTCATCGACATCAGGATTCAGGACGAACGTTTCTTCTTCATCGACATCAGGATTCAGGACGAACGTTTCTTCTTCATCGACATCAGGATTCAGGACGAACGTTTCTTCTTCATCGACATCAGGATTCAGGACGAACGTTTCTTCTTCATCGACATCAGGACGAACGTTTCTTCTTCATCGACTTCAGGATTCAGGACGAACGTTTCTTCGTCATCGACTTCAGGATTCAGGACGAACGTTTCTTCTTCATCGACTTCAGGATTCAGGACGAACGTTTCTTCTTCATCGACATCAGGATTCAGGACGAACGTTTCTTCTTCATCGACATCAGGATTCAGGACGAACGTTTCTTCTTCATCGACATCAGGATTCAGGACGAACGTTTCTTCTTCATCGACTTCAGGACGAACGTTTCTTCTTCATCGACATCAGGATTCAGGACGAACGTTTCT
The DNA here is from genome assembly GCF_949319135.1 of Squalius cephalus. NCBI lineage: Eukaryota > Metazoa > Chordata > Actinopteri > Cypriniformes > Leuciscidae > Squalius > Squalius cephalus. Next base: position 1,741,719 of record NC_137137.1, read on the forward strand.
TCTTCATCGACTTCAGGATTCAGGACGAACGTTTCTTCTTCATCGACATCAGGACGAACGTTTCTTCTTCATCGACATCAGGATTCAGGACGAACGTTTCTTCTTCTTCGACATCAGGATTCAGGACGAACGTTTCTTCTTCATCGACATCAGGATTCAGGACGAACGTTTCTTCTTCATCGACATCAGGATTCAGGACGAACGTTTCTTCTTCATCGACATCAGGATTCAGGACGAACGTTTCTTCTTCATCGACTTCAGGATTCAGGACGAACGTTTCTTCTTCATCGACATCAGGATTCAGGACGAACGTTTCTTCTTCATCGACATCAGGATTCAGGACGAACGTTTCTTCTTCATCGACATCAGGATTCAGGACGAACGTTTCTTCTTCATCGACTTCAGGATTCAGGACGAACGTTTCTTCTTCATCGACTTCAGGATTCAGGACGAACGTTTCTTCTTCATCGACTTCAGGATTCAGGACGAACGTTTCTTCTTCATCGACTTCAGGATTCAGGACGAACACTTCTTCTTCATCGACTTCAGGATTCAGGACGAACGTTTCTTCTTCATCGACATCAGGACGAACGTTTCTTCTTCATCGACATCAGGATTCAGGACGAACGTTTCTTCTTCATCGACTTCAGGATTCAGGACGAACGTTTCTTCTTCATCAACTTCAGGATTCAGGACAAATGTTTCTTCCTCATCGACTTCACGTGGACAGATACGGTAAACACTGCTAACAATGTTGGTGGTCCACCGTCACAAACGTCTCTGCCACTGGCGATACAGGAACATGTGTTTTCCTCATCATGCTGATTAAGGTGTTTGGCTGTTTGTTATTTACTTGTTTTCAATCTCCTGCATTTGCTATCTGATATTGTTCATGTCAATTATATCACAATGCTGGATTGCGAATGAAATGCTGGGATTGAGAGAACACTTTCAGCTGGAATCCACAAAGCAGATGCTGATCTGTGACCTGGAGGATTCATTTTATTCAACCGAGCAGCGTTTTAATTAAATTATGGCATCAGAATTAAATTATGGCTGAGTTGGGCAAAATTCAGAATTTAAAAAACGGTTCTCAATTCAGTCATAGAACACAATCATTTAATTAGTTGAAGATCTGCGACATAACTATGAGTACATTATTCATTTTATGTTTTATTTAATATATAATCATGAAAATTATGCCAATTTCTTCCTTGATATGCAGACTGCATTTTGTCTCTGATTAGAAACGCTTCTCTAAATACTCAATTCAGTATTTTTAAATAAATTAAGAACGGTTTTTAAGTTTGCCATACAGCACCACAATGTTTTCAGATAACTTTATACATTTTAATATATTAAATTGAATGAAATTACAAAAACACAAAATTATAAATCATATTAAATAAAATAAAATATCTTATTATTGTTAATGTTGAAAACTTTTTTTTCAGGATTCTTTGCTGAAAATATGTATACAATTAATTAAAAATAAAAATGACTATATATATACTATATATATATATATATATATATATATATATATATATAAATAATAATGTAAATATTTACAAGTGTAAATATATTAAAATATTTTATTATATATAATGTAATATTACAATTATTAGAACCATTACATTGTGTGTGTGTGTGCTCGTGTGTGTGTGTGTGTGTGTGTGTGTTAGTTTTCAGGAGCTTTTTCAAATTCAAATCCATTTTGCAATCAAATTCGAGAAACATTTTTGACATCACAGTAAGTAAACCAAAAATGTAGTTTGACTCCAGGAGAAGCCATCTGTAAAATGATAGCAATTTAGCGCTTATTTTGATTCCCTTCTCTCACAGCTAGAATCATATCTAGACACTATTCTCAAGAACACTTTGTAAATGTCATGGAGGCAGAGCTCCTGTTATCTCGAGGTTTTGGCACACATTCAACGTTGAAATCCAAGGCACTTTCCTGGTTCCTCAATGCGGGCATTTGGCACACGGAGACGAGCGAGGTCACGCAATTTGAGAACAGCTGTAAAATATGTGCCGGGGATCGAGACAGAGCGTCTTCAGTTTGTCGTGATAAATGGATCTTATGTGTGGAACACAAAACGGGTCACAGACCCCCGTCTGACACCAGCTCGTTCACATGCTGCCTTAGAAAAGCACAAATATTATTGCACTAATTAGATCTTAGAGGCTCAATCAGTAGAGTGTTTATTTTGGACAGACACGGATATCACAATGTCTACGGCCTTCTCGTCTCTGATAACACATCCAGCTTTGAATGGAGACCTGAACACAGTTTTAAAGCCGTCAGAAAAGTTCAAGCTGCCAAAAACACAATCCGCGAGATAACAGCAAGAAACCTCCCAGACGACACGACTGTGGAAAACAGCGACCCATCACCGAAGACGTCAGAGCTGAGAGAAGATCTGAACGTTTCAGAATATGGGAATAATTAAGAAACTCCTCACATTCTGAGGGTTGTTTAGTTTTCCTGCACAGTTTAAAGTTCAGCCAAAAATGAAAATTGTTATCATTTACTCACCCTCATGTTCTTTCACACCCGTATGACGCGATTTCATGTGCTTTCTGAGCTTGTCAACTCCTGGACACTCTCTGCTTGCACTGTACGGAAAATAAAACATTTTTCTGAACATTATTTTAGTGTTTGTAAAAGTCATGCGGGTTTAGAAACACATGAGGGTGTGTAAATGATTACATAATCTTAATTTGGAGGTGAACAAACCCTTTAATTGGCTCTTTGTGCAGGATCATTAGTGTGTGTACTTGTTCACATTAATCCTGAAAACGCATCTTTTTCTCTAAGTTTTCCCAGGTGGATAAACTTGTATTGTGCATGTATTGATATCTATGGTTGTACCGGTATTGTTTGCGCCTGCAATTCACGCTCATCGTTAAAGATAAATGTTACATATGTCACAATCTTCATATTACATTCCTGTGAAGTATTAGACTCTGGAATGACCATTTTAAGTATGACTAAGAAGCAACAATGAGTGCTAAAGTATGTTATATCAATAAATATTAAACTAATGAATTCAATATTTTTTTTTCAAATTCAAGAAATGAAAGATTAATTTTAGAAAATATATCAAATAAATGTTATATATGTATGTATATACAGGTTTAAAAATACATAATGTTTTTTTTAACAAATATACTCTCTCTCTCTCTCTCTCTCTCTCTCTCTCTATATATATATATATATATATATATATATATATATATATATATATTAGTGAGTGATGGAATATTATGCTAATA